>NW_024734343.1:62500-154292 GCF_018991925.1 Homarus americanus | reverse complement strand
CCATGAGCATCATCCTAGGTTGCCCAAAATCAACCAGAATTGTGAACATGAGGAAAGAACTCGGACTGCCCTCCCTATCTGAGAGGATAGCTCTACTTAATCACATGTTTTGTGTCAAAGTTTTGAAGAACAATGGTCCCCAAACTACAGCTCAAACTGAGTTGATGTTCTAAGTAATCCCGACCATCTCGCTAACCTTCCACAAAGACTCTCTTTGGGGCGTGGCTTCATAGAGAGTGTTGCAGATCTCTTGAAACTGAATGTCAATCACCCCAGACGAACCCATTAATGCCATTCCTCCTTGGCTGGATATATCAGTTCCTATTAATTACACTCCTGTTGGTAATAAGCAAATGTTAAACACCGATGTGGTGAGATGTGTCACACTAGAAACTATTAACAGACACATAGAGAGTATTAAATCAAGTGAATGTTATGCTTTTACTGATGGTTCTGTGCAGACAAACACAGGTAGAACAGGCTGTGCAATTGTAATATATAAAGAAAAAGAGATGATAGTGTCAAACAAACAAAAGGCTGAACAACTGGGCCAGCACAGCACAAACTGAACTAACTGGAATCTACTTAGCTACAGCCTACCTCAAAGAAAATGGAGGTGGGGTGATATTCTGTGACTCTCAAAGTGCTTTGAAATCAATGAACAGCCCGTCAGGTTCTATGTCTAAAGTTGTATGTGATATTAAAATGAATGTGATAACTGCCAATGAGAACAACTTTCGTATCGAATTTGTGTGGTTCGTCCCATGTTGGAATCACGTATGACCATGCTGATATAGACTGGCCAATGAGGCATGTAAGAAAGAAAATGTGGACCTGACCTTGGCCTGTCCAATGCTGTAATTAAAACATTTTCAAGTCAGAATCATGAACTCTGATCTAGAAGAAGTGAGAAATGCAGAGACCTGACAGTTGTAGCATTAGTAAATATGACAAATTTTGTGACAAGAGGTACCGGTATGGCCAGCATAAGGACAGAACCAGACAATGTGATGTAGTCGTGGCCAGAATTAGACTAGGATACAGACACATCTGGCAAGTTAGTAACGCTGTACCCATACCGGAACACTCAGCATGTAAACTTTGTGATAAACCTTTAAAGCATACACTTGAACACTATATTATTGAATGTGACACTGTCAAAGACTTCAGGCCTCCTGGCTTACTGTATCTTGAACTATGTAATTACTACATTGAATCAGGTGTGCTTGAGGACATTCTTGCTGTTTATCCCAAATTTGCTGCTGGCCCACACTGATTAGTCTTCAATTAGAATATGACTCCAATGTATGTGATCCACTGATCTATATATACTGCTGGTGAATATGATGTATTTCTTTGTGTATGAACCTCTGTCCTGCATGGCAGTGAACAGTGACATTACCCACATGAATCTGACCTATATACATTTATAGCTGTTAGTGAATATGATGTATTTCTTTGTGTATGAACCTCTGTGCTGCGTGGCAGTGAGAAGTGATACCACCCTCAGTGTCAAGACCTGACTGAATTACTCACAATAGGCAAACTGTACTCCAAGCTTTGCCAATAAATTTGTTAAACTTAAAAAAATCTGTTTATAGCAAAGCGTGGCAGGTCCCTAATAATGTCAAGTGCCAGGCCTGTCACTAGGAGGAGGGATGTGGTCAGGGAGGGAAGAGGTGTTGGTAACGGCTGGGGACCTGTAGGAGGAGGTCAGAGGGCAAGTGAGGAGGTGGTGGGGGGAGGTGTGAGAGTCGGGTTGGCCACAAAGTTTACAAACAGTGCGGCCAGGCTCAGGGTTGCCAATGTACTCCCATAGGTACCTGTAGGCTGGGTCAGCTCTCGTGGGTTAACACCATGCCCCGGTGTTATGTTGTCTGTCTTATTCTACTGACCTGGGTGTTTTGGTCTGATCGATAAACATTATAGTGAAGTTATAAAGAAGAAATAGTGAAGACAGTGAATATATAGTGAGCACATAACCAAAATAATAGTATTGACCCAACTCCCTTTGAGACTAAATGTGCCTTCAGGTAGTCACACGCCATCACAGACACCACCAATTTGACCAATCACGAGAGTCCATTTGCCGGTGGAAGGTTGTGAGTGGTCAGTTAACTTTAGGCACTCTATGGCATTCATATTTTCCGAACATTACCTATATATTGTTTTAAAAAGGATAAAATGAAGTTAAATTCGTTTATTTTGGTTTTTGACATAAAGGGATAAATTTACTTAATCATTTCAGGTATTACGTTTGTGTTAACTGAGGAAATGAAACCCAAATTGTGGTAACTTTCTTAGCTGTGAAGTGAGGGATGAAAGCTTAAAGGCATTAGCTTTGACAGAGAGCCAGCTTCAACTCTCTCATATTTCACTGACAGACAGACAGACTGACTGACTGCATTACATTCACAAAAGATCGTAAGTTAAATTTTCCTCCTAACTGGTGATGTATCTAACTGACTCTCTTAAGCTACCACACAAAGATGGATTCTCAAAGGTTCCTACGTTAAGTTTTCCTCCTAACTGGTGATGTGAGAACGTATCTAACTGACTTACTGTAGACGGACAAACAGAGAGATAGTTGGAATGTTAAATACAATGCATAGTCAGGTTATTGTCTTTAAAGGGTTAATCATCGTCCTCAAAGGGTTAAATCATCGTCCTCAAAGGGTTAATCATCGTCCTCAAAGGGTTAATCATCGTCCTCAAAGGGTTAATCATCGTCCTCAAAGGGTTAATCATCGTCCTCAAAGGGTTAATCATCGTCCTCAAAGGGTTAAATCATCGTCCTCCAAGGGTTAATCATCGTCCTCAAAGGGTTAAATCATCTACGTCCTCAAAGGGTTAATCATCGTCCTCAAAGGGTTAAATCATCGTCCTCAAGGGTTAAATCATCGTCCTCAAAGGGTTAATCATCGTCCTCAAAGGTTAAATCATCGTCCTCCAGGGTTAAATCATCGTCCTCAAGGTTTAAATCTGCATCGTCCTCAAAGGGTTAATCATCGTCCTCAAGGGGTTAATCATCGTCCTCAAAGGGGTTAATCATCGTCCTCAAAGGGTTAATCATCGTCCTCAAAGGGTTAATCATCGTCCTCAAAGGGTTAATCATCGTCCTCAAAGGGTTAATCATCGTATAAAGGGGTTAAATCATCGTCCTCAAAGGGTTATCATCGTCCTCAAGGGTTAATCATCATCCGTCCTCAAAGGGTTAAATCATCGTCCTCAAAGGGTTTAAATCATCGTCCTCAAGGGTTATATCATCGTCCTCAAAGGGTTAATCATCGTCCTCAAAGGTTCAAATCATCGTCCTCAAGGGTTAAGTCATCGTCCTCAAAGGTTATCTCGTCCTCCAAAGGGTTAATCATCGTCCTCAAAGGGTTAAATCATCGTCCTCAAAGGGTTAAATCATCGTCCTCAAGGGTTATATCATCGTCCTCAAAAGGGTTCATCATCGTCCTCAAAAGGTTAAATCATCGTCCTCAAAGGGTTAATCATCGTCCTCAAAGAGGTTATATCATCCTCAAAGGGTTAATCATCGTCCTCCAAAGGGTTAAATCATCGTCCTCAAAGGGTTAATCATCGTCCTCAAAGGGTTAAATCATCGTCCTCAAAGGGTTTAATCATCGTCCTCAAAGGGTTAATCATCGTCCTCAAAGGTTTAAATCATCGTCCTCAAAGGGTTAATCATCGTCCTCAAAGGGTTAAAATGTCGTCCTCAAAAGGTTAAATCATCGTCCTCAAAGGGTTAATCATCGTCCTCAAAAGGGTTAATCATCGTCCTCAAGGGTTAAATCATCGTCCTCAAGGGTTAAATCATCGTCCTCAAAGGGTTAATCATCGTCCTCAAAGGGTTAAATCATCGTCCTCAAGGGGTTAAATGTCGTCCTCAAAGGTTAATCATAGTCCTCAAGGGGTTAAATCGTCGTCCTCTAAGGGTTAAATCATAGATCCTCAAGGGTTATATCATCGTCCTCAAAGGGTTAAATCATCGTCCTCAAAGGGTTAAATCATCGTCCTCCAAAGATTTATATCATCGTCCTCAAAGGGTTAATCATCGTCCTCAAGGTTAAATCATCGTCCTCAAAGGGGTTAAATCATGTCCTCAAAGGGTTATATCATCGTCCTCAAAGGGGTTAAATCATCGTCCTCAAAGGGTTAAATCATCGTCCTCAAAGGGGTTATCATCGTCCTCAAAGGGTTAATCATCATCCTCAAAAGGGTTAATCATCGTCCTCAAAGGGGTTAAATCATCGTCCTCAAAGGGTTAATCATCGTCCTCAAGGGTTAAATCATCGTCCTCAAGGGTTAATCATCGTCCTCAAGGGTTAATCATCGTCCTCAAGGGTTAATGATCGTCCTCAAAGGGTTAAATCATCGTCCTCAAGGGTTATATCATCATCCTCAAGGGTTAAATCATCGTCCTCAAGGGTTAATCATCGTCCTCAAGGGTTAATCATCGTCCTCAAAGGGTTAATGTCGTCCTCAAAGGGTTAATCATCGTCCTCAAAGGGTTAAATCATCGTCCTCAAAAGGGTATATCATCATCCTCAAAGGGGTTAAATCATCGTCCTCAAAAGGTTGTCATCGTCCTCAAAGGGGTTAAATCATCGTCCTCAAGGGTTAAATCATCGTCCTCAAAGGGTTAATCATCGTCCTCAAGGGTTAATCATCGTCCTCAAAGGGTTAATCATGCGTCCTCAAAGGGTTAATCATCGTCCTCAAGGGTTAATCATCGTCCTCAAAGGGTTAAATCATCGTCCTCAAGGGTTATATCATCGTCCTCAAAGGGTTAAATCATCGTCCTCAAAGGTTAAATCATCATCCTCAAATGGTTAATCATCGTCCTCAAGGGTTATATCATCGTCCTCAAAGGGTTAATCATCGTCCTCAAGGGTTAAATCATCGTCCTCAAAGGGTTATCATCGTCCTCAAAGGGTTAATCATCGTCCTCAAAGGGTTAAATCATCGTCCTCAAAAGGGTTATATCATCATCCTCAAATGGTTAATCATCGTCCTCAAAGGGTTAATGTCGTCCTCAAAGTTTAAATCATCGTCCTCAAAGGGTTATATCATCGTCCTCAAAGGGTTAAATCATGTCGTCCTCAAGGGTTAATCATCGTCTCAAATGGTTAATCATCGTCCTCAGGGTTAATCATCGTCCTCGGGTTATATCATCGTCCTCAAAGGGTTAATCATCGTCCTCAAAGGTTAAATCATCGTCTCAGAAGTTAATCATCGTCCAAGGGTTAATCATCGTCCTCAAAGGTTAAATCATCGTCCTCAAAGGGTTAATCATCGTCCTCAAAGGTTAATCATCGTCCTCAGGGTTAAATCATCGTCCTCAAAGGGTTAATCATCGTCCTCAAAGGGTTAATCATCGTCCTCAAAGGGTTAATCATCGTCCTCAAAGGGTTAATCATCGTCCTCAAATGGTTAAGTTATAATTTTTAAGGCAAACGTGATCCAAAAAGTTCCTATTATATTAACCTGGAAATAAGTGTTGGAAATATTATCAATAAACGTTATATCTGGAGAACATTTCTTATATTAACTGTAAGTAGAACAATTTACATATAATAAAAGAACAAAATGAAGTGTTATGGTGCGCAGTGACTTCACAACCTGTTCTCCTATAACCCGTAATATTATGATAACTCAAGTTGTACTTTAATAAGTATATTTGTGTACTGTAATTTGATCATATTATACAAATTGTCTCCTGTATCAACAGTTATTACATGTGAGTTATATTTAAGATGTTAACAGGCTATGTACTGTATATTGATTATTATTCATACTATGTCCTGAGATAACAGCATTTGTTATATGAGAAATGTTCTTTGACCGAATTATTCTGTACGCGTCAACGTTGAGGGTTTATTTCTCCAACACCAAACCAATACAAGAAATATAACATTTTTCTTCATATAACACAACCACAAACGTCTATACACCACAGTTATAGTTGAGTCTTACCCTAGATAACCTTCACACGGTGAGGTCCTGTACCCATGTCCCTGAGATAAGGAGGCCTGGGCCCACACCCCTCCAATTAACACTTACTTCCCATACGCACACACACACCTCTCCTCACACACACACCTCCCCACACACACACACCTCTCCCACACACACACACACCTCTCCACACACACACACACCCTCCACACACACACACACCCTCCCACACACACACCCTCACACACACACACCTCTCCTCACACACACACACCTCCCCTGCACACACACACACACCTCTCCCACACACACACACCCCCCACACACACACACCCTCCCACACACACCCCCTCCCACACACACACACCCCCTCCCCACACACACCTCCCCACACACACACACACACACCTCTCCCCACACACACACACCTCTCCCACACACACACACACCTCCCCACACACACACACACACCTCCCCACACACACCCTCCCACACACACACCTCCCCATACACACACACCTCTCCCACACACACACACACCTCTCCCACACACACACACACCTCTCCCACACACACACACCTCTCCCACAGGGTCAATAAAACATAACTAACTCTGTCATTTCTTTAAACTTTATTATATACACAACCATCCATCACATTATTGACTGACTCATAAACAAGATATCAACACAATTGGAAAATACCATAAAATTAAATAAAAATACCGTAACAATAATAAAAGATTAATATATTAAAACCCTCAAAATTAAGTCAAATATTATTAAAATGATCTTAAAGAATAAATGACATTATATGAAATATCTCATTGCACGAATTCTAAAATTAACCAAATTATTTCTGATTTATTTGTGGTTTATTTGGCGTCAATATTATTATTAATTATTCTATTTTATTAAATTTTGGGTTAGGAAATATTTTTTGAGAATTAATAGAGATTAAATCTTTTGTTTATTTGTGTTGAATCGAAAGCAAAATCGATCATTTGTATTTGATATTTATTATAATTTTGTGAAACAGTTGAGATATTTTAAAGTGATTATTATAAGATTAAGATGTTAAAAATATATTAATCCAGCCTCTAAATAAAGTTAACTTAAGAGTTATTTTATAAATTTAAAATATAGGTAAAATAAAGTTGAATTTGAACGCCAATGTCAACACTATTTTCTGTTTACATTGTCAATCATTACGATACAGTATATTTACCTCTTTTAAAACATCAGAAAATCTTTATATGCAGTATCAGTTTCTTAAGCCATGATATATTAAATTATTTTAGTATCTATTTATTATTCCTTGTGTTTCTTCTTCACTTCCTCCGCCGTCATACGAAAATATCGAATATTCTGTGATAATCTTCATATTCACTCCTGTCTCCTCACACTCGTCAGGTTGGAAAAAACATCAATTACTAATATTTATCTATATTTTTCATTACTGTGTCTTTATAATTTGTTTTTAGGCTTGTTTATATCATGTACTGTAACGTAATATCCTGAGCATCAGCGGCAGGAGCCAGATGATAGTTCCTGTAAGAGAGAAGTGACGTCAATTAACAGGAGTTTTGAAAATATATTAAGGAAAATATCACAAATTAAACGCTGTAGTGTCATATAAGTGTTAAGTATAAGTTAAATTGGTAGATATAAGTAATATTCTAACTTATAATTAATATTTCACTTAAATCTTTACTAATAAGTGACTCGAACATTAGCTTAGGACAGTTTAAGTTAGCATTATAGTGGTTAATGTTTAGGCACAGTAAGCTGGGGTGGATAATCTTCAGGTGATCTAAATAAGTTGGGTTAATTTAACGAAAGAAAATAACCATTTAAATATCTATCAATACTGAATAGACTACAAGAACCGTCACCAAAATAGAGCTCTAGCAGTAGATGTGTCTGGAGATATATATAACAGGAAGATTAGTTACCCAGCTTATTTCACCTGATGCTAAATGGGGTTAGGTTAGGATTAGTATTACAACATTGAATCATCAGGTAAAATAATCTAAGGTTTCTAATCTAAATGTGAATCAATAATAGTATCCATCATAGTCAGAAAATGATCCGGATAATAGTAAAATAAGCGATGTAAGCAAAACATTTCCCGCCACCAGACAGACATGGAAGTACTCTACTGTACTGTGTAAACGTCTAACCATATAATCCTCGTAAGCAAAACATTTCCCGCCACCAGACAGACATGGAAGTACTCTACTGTACTGTGTAAACGTCTAACCATATAATCCTCAGAGTGAGATCTTGTCAGTGGATTATTTCTTCATTATTTAACCAATCTCTTTATTTTCCAGGGGTGTTGGCGCCACCTAGGAAATTGGAATCCTCGCCATTACCACCCATATCGCCTTCAGCACATGCAGGATCGCCCAAATTAAAGCAGAAGTTACGGCATTGACGATCAGTGTTAGTTGAACAGAAGGAACGGATGGATCGACCAGTTACTCTCAGGTTACGGAAGTCTATATTGGCAGCACTGGCCTTACCGAGTTGATCTAGTTCATGTTGGAGGCTTGACTCGCTGTGGTGGAGGTGAGAGATTATGAAAAGGTGTGGTGAGAGGTCAATAAGAGGTGTGGTGAGACGTTATAAATGGCTATAGTAGAGGTAGAGAGGTCATGAAAGAGGTGAGGTAGAGAGGTCATGAAAGAGGTGGTATGGGACTATACGGATTAAATTTAAAGGAGAAATTAAAGAGTTGAATTAAGGGCACTTTTAAGGGGCCCAAACTTGACCACTTAAGGGGGAGGATAAAGACTTGTTCCAGGAGACAGAGAGGGAGAGAGAGAGAGAGAGAGCTAATGTTCCTGAAAAATATCTAAATTATCACCATATCATTAGTTCATGTTTCTGTAAAAAATAATTATTATATATTAAGGTTAAGGGAGAATTATTAATAGCGTCAGCAAGCTTCATGTGTGCTGATCTTAAATTACTTCTACTACTACTACTACTACTACTACTACTACTACTACTACTACTACTACTACTAGCACAAGTACACAAGCTCACCCTCCAGGCATCAACAAGCAGCAGCCCCATATGCTTGTTTTGAGAAAGTTCATTGCATTTGTTGAGAGGGCTGTAGTGAAGAGGATGACTCGTAGGGTCCAGTAAGGTCTGGCAGTGACCGCCTCTTTCTCCCGGGGGAATTAAGTGAATCCCAATAGTTTTTCTCTGCCATGGCGCCGACCAGATCCTTGTAGTCACACCCATGCGAGAGTCCGGCGTTGATATAGCAGGTTCGTTTCCTGTGGGCGCTGGCGTTAGTACAGGCGTTGATGGCGTTGTTATGTGGGGTTAAAACGTCAGCGTGTATAGTTCAACGCTATATATTGGGGTTTATTGCATGCTGGGGTTGATTTGCGTTGTTGTGTAAGTGTTATGTTGCGTTGAAATGTTACCATGCATAGTTGAACGCTTTCGGATGCATGCACATGTTGATATTCACTGTTGTGGGAGGCTATGTGGCGTCTAAACGTCGGCGTGCACAGTTTACCCAGCTAAATTGTGTAGATTGCGTTCAGGCGTTGAAATTTATTAGTACATTAAGTTAGTTCTATTACGCTTCAACGCCTTTGATAGCATGCAGGCGTTGATAATTACTTAAGTAAGGTGGTTATGTTGCGTTTAAACGTCGGCGTGTACAGTTGAACGCCGGAGAAGGGGCGAGGTGTCTCAATGGTACACACTTTTAACGATGACATGTAGTACATATACAAACCTTTAACGTACACATGTACACATAGAAGCAAGCCTACGATGCGCGTGTACACATATACTGAAGCCTTAACGTACACATGTACACATAGAAGCAAGTCTACGATGCGCATGTACACATATACTGAAGCCTTAATGTACACATGTACACATAGAAGCAAGTCTACGATGGGCATGTACACATATACTGAAGCCTTAACGTACACATGTACACATAGAAGCAAGTCTACGATGGGCATGTACACATATACTGAAGCCTTAATGTACACATATACTTAACCTTTAACATACATATGTACTCAAATCTTAACACACACGTATACTGAAGCCTTATCGTACACATGCATTAGGACAGTCGGGTTAGGGGCGACTCAGAGCCCCAGGATATATATATTTGGTGTCATATTACGCGGTCACCCACCAACCGTTGTGAGGTCACGGTTGTGTTGGTCTAAGCCGTCAGGTCAGTTTAATCAGTCAACAAGTAGTGTGTCCGAGGTCATAAGAACATAAGAAAGTGGGATACTGCATCCAACTTATGTTTGAAGCTATCCAGGGTATTAGAGTTTATGGTGATATTTGGCAACTTGTTCCACTCATCCAAACCAATGTATCTTTGTAATGTCCCCTTTATATAAGAAAATAAGGAGTCTGCAATAGGCCAGTTGGCCTGTGACATGGCAGCTCCTGTCGAGAGTTACTACCACTCTCTATCATCCATGAATCTATCTAGCCTCCTTTTGAAACTTTCCAGAGTTCCAGCACTTACTACAAAGTTGCTAAGCTTGTTCCACTCGTCCACCACCCTATTTGTGAATCAAGTTCTTCCTATCTCCCCCCCTTTGTTTAGCCCTGACTTCCATTTATACACCTCTGTCATGTCGCCCCTCTACCTACATCTCGAGGAGTGCAAATTAACACGCTTTAACCTGTCTCTGTACTCAAGGTTCCTAATGCCCGGGATTAGTCTTGCCATTCTATAAATTAAGGGATTAACTATTATAATTAATATGACTCATTATTATTCATTATTACAAACTTATTTATTCACTAAACCAATATAAATAATCACAAGAGATAATTTATATTAAGAATCACTAAATATGTTATATTTTGGGTCGCTCACCGCATCCCAGGTTGAACATCTGTTGGGCTGGAGCCGTCCCAGCCGTTGAGAGTGGAGATAAGACGACGAATTAGCAACAGTTCTCGCAGGCGTTCTGGTATCTCGGCTGAATCACTGTAAAGAGAGGTAAGGGCAGATAATGAGAGACACAGTGAGAGGAAGAGAGGTAAGGGCAGATAATGAGAGTCAGTGAGAGGAAGAGAGGTAATGCAGTACGATGTCTTGGATTCGTTAGACTTTAGTGATACGGTTCATTAGCCTATTACTATCTTTAGGGCAATTCCCCAGCCAATCGAGAGAAGGATGTCTACGCTAGTCAAAAAGATTATCGCTTGCACAATCCAGCGTGAATATTTATTATAACTAATCATATTGACACAGGGCCGGATTTACCAATTGGCCAAGTAGGCCATTGGCCTTGGGCCCACCGGTATCTGGGGCCCCACTGAAACTAACTTGTCGCGCAGCGTGCCAGCGTATAACCTTGTTTCAAGTGTGCACCGAGTATTTCATTATGTAATATATTCAACCATAAGGGCCCTACAATAAGTACTGAGATGGGCCCTAACATAGGCCTGGAGTATGGGGCCCTGCACAAGTAGGCCCGGAGTATGGGGCCCTGTACACAAGTATAGGGCCTGGAGTATGGGGCCCTGTAAAAAGTAGATGCCCAGGCTGCACAATAAGTATAGGCTCGAGTATGGGCCCCTGTACAATAAGTATAGGCCTGGAGTATGGGGCCCTGTACAATAAGTAGGCTCATATGGGGCCCCTGTACAATAAGTATAGGGTCTATATGGGGCCCCTGTAACAAGTATAGGGCCTGGAGTATGGCCCTGTACAATAAGTATAGGGCCTATATGGGCCCCTGTACAATAAGTATAGGGCCTGGAGTATGGGGCCCCTGCAATAATAAGTATAGGCCTATAAATCCCTGCACACAGGGCCTGAGTATGGGGCCCTGTACAATAAGTATAGGCCTGGAGTATGGGGGCCCTGTACAATGTTAGGCTCATATGTGGGGCCCTGTACAATAAGTATAGGGCCTGAGTATGGGCCCTGTACAATAAGTATATGGGAGTATGGGGCCCTGTACAATAAGTATAGGTCTGGGAGTAGGGGCCCCTGTACAATAAGTATAGGCCTGAGTATGGGGCCCCTGTACAAGTATAGGGCCCGGAGTATAGGCTCCTGCAATAAGTATAGCTGGAGTCCCCTGTACAATAAGTATAGGGCCCGAATTCTGTACAAATAAGTATAGGGCCTGAGCATGGGGCCCTGTACAATAAGTATAGGCCGAGTATGGGGCCCGTACAATAAGTATAGGGCCTGAGTATGGGGCCTCTGTACAATAAGTATAGCCCGAGTATGGGGCCCCTGTACACAAGGCCTGGATATGGGGCCCTGCATAAGTATAGGCCTGGAGTATGGGGCCCCTGTACACAAGTATAGCCCTGAGTATGGGGCCCTGTACAATAAGTATAGGGCCTGAGTATGGGGCCCCCACACAAGTATAGCCCGGGAGTATGGGCCCTGTACAATAAGTATAGGGCCCGGAGTATGGGGCCCACAATAAGTATAGCCTGAGTATAGCCCCTGTACACAAGTATAGGCCGGGAGCATGGGGCCCCTGTACACAAGATAGGCCCTGAGTATGGGGCCCTGTACAACAAGTATAGGCCTGGAGTATGGGGCCCCTGTACAACAAGTATAGGGCCTGAGTATGGGGCCCCTGTACACAAGTATAGGGCCTGATATAGATCCTGTACACAAGTATAGGGCCCGGAGTATGGGGCCTGTACAACAAGTATAGGCCTGAGAGGCCTCTGTACAATAAGTATAGGGCTCCGGAGTATGGCCTCACAATAAGTATAGGGCCCGAGTATGGGCCCCTGTACAATAAGTATAGGGCTGAGTATGGGGCCCTGTACAATAAGTATAGGGCCCGGAGTATGGGGCCCCTGTACAATAAATATAGGGCCGGAGTATGGGGGCCTGTACAATAAGTATAGGGCCCGGAGTATGGGGCCCCTGTACAATAAGTATAGGGCCCGGAGTATGGGGCCCCTGTACAATAAGTATAGGGCCCGGAGTATGGGGCCCTGTACAATAAGTATAGGGCCGGGTATGGGGCCCTGTACAATAAGTATAGGGCCGGAGTATGGGGCCCCTGTACAATAAGTATAGGGCCCGGAGTATGGGGCCCATACCAATAAGTATAGGGCCGGAGTATGGGGCCCCTGTACAATAAGTATAGGCCCAGGTATGGGGCCCCTGTACAATAAGTATAGGGCCCGGGTATGGGGCCCTGTACAATAAGTATAGGGCCCGGAGTATGGGGCCCTGTACAATAAGTATAGGCCAGGTATGGGGCCCTGTACAATAAGTATAGGGCCCGGTATGAGGATCTGTACTGCAATAAGTATAGGGCCGGGTATGAGGGCCCCTGTACAATAAGTATAGGGCCGGAGTATGGGGCCCCTGTACAACAAGTATAGGGCCGGGTATGGGGCCTGTTACAATAAGTATAGGGCCGGAGTATGGGGCCCTGTTACAATAAGTATAGGGCCGGAGTATGAGGGCCCCTGTACAATAAGTATAGGGGCCAGGTATGAGGCCCCTGTACAATAGTATAGGCGGAGTATGGGGCCTGTACAATAAGTATAGGGCCCGGAGTATGGGGCCTGTACAATAAGTATAGGGCCCGGAGTATGGGGCCCCTGTACAATAAGTATAGGGCCCGGAGTATGGGGCCCTGTACAATAAGTATAGGGCCCGGAGAATGGGGCCCTGTACAATAAGTATAGGGCCCGGAGTATGGGGCCCCTGTACAATAAGTATAGGGCCCGGAGTATGGGGCCCCTGTACAATAAGAATAGGGCCCGGAGTATGGGGCCCCTGTACAATAAGTATAGGGCCCGGAGTATGGGGGCCCTGTACAATAAGTATAGGGCCTTGAGTATGGGGCCCCTGTACAATAAGTATAGGGCCCGGAGTATGGGGGCCCTGTACAATAAGTATAGGGCCCGGAGTATGGGGCCCCTGTACAATAAGTATAGGGCTCGGAGTATGGGGCCCCTGTACAATAAGTATAGGGCCCGGAGTATGGGGCCCCTGTACAATAAGTATAGGCCCGGAGTATGGGGCCCCTGTACAATAAGTATAGGGCCCGGAGTATGGGGCCCCTGTACAATAAGTATAGGGCCCGGAGTATGGGGCCCCTGTACAATAAGTATAGGGCCCGGAGTATGGGGCCCCTGTACAATAAGTATAGGCCTGCAGTGGTCGTCAACTGGTGGGCCACGGACTAGGCCCTGTAGTAAAATGAAGAAATAAGATAAAATAAGAAAAAAAAAAATATATATATATAAATTGTTTTAAATGTCCGTGTACCACCATCGATCTGTCTATAAGAGAGAGAGAGAGAGAGAGAGAGAGAGAGAGAGAGAGAGACCTTCACGTGCGGGGACAGGATCATTTCACGTTCAGTAAGTGTCAGCTCGCTCAGCCAGTCATTGAAACATGCAAACATTTCTATAAATTTGGGGGCCCACTGATGAGTTTGGCCCGGGGCCCACAAGTAGGAGCCCCGAGTATAAGCTCTCTCTCTCTCTCTCTCTCTCTCACCGTTGTTTACACTCGCTGGGGACACAGTTGCCAGCTAGACATTAAACATTATTAAGTGTCACCGGCCTATCAGCTTAATGGTCCCTTGGGAGCGTTTCTCTGCCTAGGATGGACGACGACCGTGTTTAAGAGATCTTTTCTTTACTAGGTGCGTCAAGGATCCCGGTTTACGAAATTATTAGTGATTACTGAAATGAGTTTTAATATGATAGATGATGATGATAATGATGATAATGATGATGATGATGATGATGATCTTTTTATTAGCTGGGGCGATGATTCTTCAGGTGATCCTAGCAACATATTCCACCAAATCTCGTTAATTGACCTATTAACGTTCACAAAAGCCCAGTAAGTTCTTGATTATAAAGTAATGATCTGAGTTTAATTAGTGAAAGTAATTTGATATAATTTGTTGATAATTAAGGATGAATTACCTAAGATATGGGTAGTTTAGATAGCTTATATTCCCCTCTGGCATGGATAAGGCTATATTATAATAACCATATATCTTGGTCCACCGCTTAAATAACCCTTATATAGATTATCACCATCACTAACCCTATAATAGACCATTTTGAGGCCATATGCTCTTGATATTCTGAGGTCAATATTTATTTTTTTACGGGAATATAGTAAGAATTGAAGTAATGACAAATATATTAGTTTGTGTTCGTTGTGTCTTAATTAGGTAAATGATAATAATAATAATATAAACTTTAGGCCCGTTGTGTCTTAGGTAAATAATAATAATATAAACTTTAGGCCCGTTGTGTCTTAGGTAAATAATAATAATATAAACTTTAGGCCCGTTGTGTCTTAGGTAAATAATAATAATATAAACTTTAGGCCCGTTGTGTCTTAGGTAAATAATAATAATATAAACTTTAGGCCCGTTGTGTCTTAGGTAAATAATAATAATATAAACTTTAGGCCCGTTGTGTCTTAGGTAAATAATAATAATATAAACTTTAGGCCCGTTGTGTCTTAGGTAAATAATAATAATATAAACTTTAGGCCCGTTGTGTCTTAGGTAAATAATAATAATATAAACTTTAGGCCCGTTGTGTCTTAGGTAAATAATAATAATATAAACTTTAGGCCCGTTGTGTCTTAGGTAAAATTATCAGTAATTATAAACAGCAAACTCAACGCTAATTACCAACATAGTTATTGAGATATAAAAAGTTTCTTCACAGCAACAGTAATTATTAACAGTAGTTACCTCTCTTGTATAGGATGAGGGTGTGGAACAGCCAAGGTGACCCACAGTAGCAGGGTCGCGCTCAGTAGACACCAGCTACCGCCCATCATCACTGTCTCTTGAACAAAACATGGTCATTATTTAAATATTTACTATAATACCTGATCTAACCTAACAATAACCTGCCCTAACACTAACCTACCCTAACACTAACCTAACAGTAACCTGCCCTAACACTAACCTGCCCTAACACTAACCTAACAGTAACCTGCCCTAACACTAACCTGCCCTAACACTAACCTAACAGTAACCTGCCCTAACACTAACCTAACAGTAACCTGCCCTAACACTAACCTAACAGTAACCTGCCCTAACAATAACCTGCCCTAACACTTGCTTACCTAACACCTAACTAACAGTAACCTGCCCTAACACTAACCTGCTAACACTAACCTAACAGTAACCTGCCCTAACACTAACCTAACAGTAACCTGCCCTAGCACTAACCTGCCCTAACACTAACCTAACGATGACACTGCCCTAACACTAACCTAACAGTAACCTGCCCTAACAATAGCTTACTTGCCCTAACACTAACCTAACGGTAACCCCACCTTTGCCCCAACCTTTCAACACTAACCTAACAGTAACCTTTCTTACTAACCTAACGGTAACCTGCCCTAACACTAACCTGGCAATAACCTTAGCACAACACTAACCTAACGGTAACCTTTCTTGCTAACCTAACGGTGACACTTAGCACAACACTTCAACCTAACATTGACATAACACCAACACTAACCTAACAGTAACCTGCCCTAACACTAACCCCTAACAGTAACCTGCCCTAACACAACCCTATGATAACCTGCCCTAACACTAACCCTAACAGTAACCTGCCCTAACACTAACCTAACAATAACCTGCCCTAACACTAACCTAACAGTAACCTGCCCTAACACTAACCTAACAGTAACCTGCCCTAACACTAACCTAACACTAACCTGCCCTAACACTAACCTAACAGTAACCTGCCCTAACACTAACCTAACAGTAACCTGCCCTAACACTAACCTAACCAACCTGTATCCTAATTGTCAATACTTCAGGATAGTTGTTCAGAGTAATTAAACAGATAATATCAGTAAAATGACCCACAATTAGTACTACTTAATTGCCTCATTAACAAGAGACATCATCAACGCCTTCATTATAAAGTCAGTCAACAACGAAGGTTTTTTTTAACTCTGGGATAATTTACGTTTTTCTAATAATCCGCATCACTAAAATAATCTCTCTCTCTCCCCCTCTCCCTCTCTCTCTCCCTCTCTCCCTCCATCAATAAACTAGCCTCACCTATAGCGCAGGTTGGGGTTGTCTGCAACAAAGGAGTTAGGCCTTCCATGTTGAGCCGCACAAAGTGGACAGTGACCACATAACATTATCAAGATCGTGTGAGTGATTGTAGTGGAACACGTTACCAATTATCATCATTAACTCGAATACGCTGGATAGCTTCAAACATGGGTTGGATGCTTATATGAGAAATAGGGGCTGGGTGTAAACGGGACTGCCCAGATGGGGTCAGGAGGCCTCCAACCACAAAATCATTGCCATATGACAAAACTTTTATTTTATTTTTTACGGAGTTGTGGTGACGGCCGTGCTGAAGGCCAACCAGGGAGTGTAGAGCTGTGCCTTTAGTTACATCAGTTGATAGTTTCGTCAGTGACTGCGGATTGCCAGGTAAAATTGCGAGCATTACATGCCCAGTACTTGGCAGCAGTGCGTAACACAAGTGACCGATCGCCCTAACAGCTATCAGGTGATAATTGGTGAGGGTAAAATAAAGGTTTACTCTCTCTCTTCACTGGGTAATATTCTAAATTAATCTGCTCAGAGTATTTATTTAACAATTTATTAACCTCTCTGTATATGTCAGTCTAGGGAGCGTAACAACCATTGACACACCCTACAGTCCCAGGAGACCTGACCCAGGTTGGTAAATAATTAACATGATCTTGCGAAATGACCGCGTTTGAGATAACTCATTATCAACAGTCGGGCTCAGGCCACACCTCGCTCACAGACGGCAGTGAAGTAGTATACTTAGTGTGAGGAAGACGTCCCCAGGCATCTACTCAACGTATAACAAAAGTAAGTCGGTTGGCCTGTGCATGGCAGCCCCTGTCGAGAGTTACTACCACTCTCTATCATCCATGAATCTATCTAGCCTCCTTTTAAAACTTTCCAGAGTTCCAGCACTTACTACAAAGATGCTAAGCTTGTTCCACTCGTCCACCACCCTATTTGTGAACCAGTTTCTTCCTATCTCGCTCCTAAACCTAAACTTATCCAACTTGAATCCGTTGCTCCGAGTCCTATCCTGCTCAGATATTATAAGAACTTTATCTATATCCCCTTTATTGATTCCTTTCACCCACTTAAATACTTCTATCATATCTCCCCGCACTCTTCGTCTTTCTAGGGAATGCAAGATAAGTTTCTTTAACCTATCCTGATATGGAAGGTTTCTAAGTCCCGGAATCATTTTTGTCATTCTTCGCTGCACCGACTCTAGTGAATTGATATCCATTCTATAATAAGGGCACCAGAACTGAACCGCATAATCGAGGTGCGGCCTGACTAGTGCAAGATATAGTTGCAATAAGACCTCTGCACTCTTGTTACTTACACTTCTAGATATAAAAAGCTAATACTCTGTTTGCCTTATTTCGAACATTAACGCACTGTTTTCTAGGCCGTAGGTCCGGGCTTACAAGTACCCCTAAGTCTCTTTCACAAGTCGACTTCTCTAGGTTGATGTTGTTAAGGCTGTATACATTGACAGTATTTGTTCTTCCAGTATTAAGTACGCTGCACTTGCTGGTGTTGAATTTCATCTGCCATTTCTCAGACCACCCCTGCAGTTTATTTAGATCCTCCTGTAGTGTATCTGCATCCTGCCCTGAATTAATCTGCCGCCCTATTTTGGTGTCCTACCTTACCTCTTCACTAATACTCAGATAACCACCCAGGGCATCCAACGGTTGATAACCATAATTGAATAACCTTGGGATCGAAGCGACCTTAGAAGGGGGAGCTATAACCAGATTACAGAAGGGAGATAGTATAAGGGTTAATACCACCTTAGAAATGGAGTCATTCTCACCTTTATGACTTCCAGAACGCCGCCAATACAACAGCTGTGACAATAGGCTTCTTGTTTTATTCCCGATGAAGGTGTTTGTGGTACGTGTGTGTGGGAGGACTTTGATGCTTTTGAGTACGATTTTAAACCAGTGGGGACTTTCATAGGTCCTTCAGTACGATTTTAATCCATTGAGTACGATTTTTAACCCGAGTACTATTTCTGTCCAATGAGTATTGTCAGTACGGGGCCCACTCCTGTTCGTAGTCTACATAAACAATCTAGATACTGCGTGCGTGTGTGTGTTTAACTTGTACACCCCTCTCTCTCTCTCTCTCTCTCTCTCCCTCTCTCTCTCTCTCTCTCTCTCTCTCTCTCTCTCTCCTCTCTCTCTCTCTCTCTCTCTCTCTCTCTCTCTCTCCCTCTCTCTCTCTCTCTCTCCAAACAATAATCACTGGTAATATCTGTTAATTGTTTTAAAATTATTTGTTTTTTTTAATTCAATGACATAATTACTTTTCCGTTAATGATGATTGTGTGTGTGTGTGTGTGTGTGTGTTTTGTGTGGGCAATATTGTTTGTTTACGTTTCAGCCACAGGCACTTATTAATTTACTTATTTCCATAAAAGTACTTTAATAATAGCGTTCACTTACATTAGTTACCGTCAAAACTATAAAATTCCAATATTACACACACACACACACACACACACACACACCCCTTGCCGCAGGGAAGAACATTTTGAGAACCTTTTTAGTCGATGAAATTCTCTCGTTCGTATTTGAGGATGATGTGCAATTGCATACGAATGATTCCCTCCTATATACTATATGTGCAATGTTGCAGAGATATTTGGCGTGTTGCAAGATGCATTTGGCAGTGTGGAAAATGGCTGAAAGATCAAATAGGATTTATCTTATGGGGAAATACATCACCGTATTGTTCAGTTCTGGTGACCGTATTGTTCAGTTCTGGTCACCGTATTGTTCAGTTCTGGTCACCGTATTGTTCAGTTCTGGTCACCGTATTGTTCAGTTCTGGTCACCGTATTGTTCCGGTTCTGGTCACCGTATTGTTCAGTTCTGGTCACCGTATTGTTCAGTTCTGGTCACCGTATTACAGAATGGATATAGAATCCTTGGAAAGAATTCAGAGGAGAATGACAAGACTAATCCCGGGCATTAGGAACCTTGAGTACAGAGACAGGTTAAGCATCTTAAATCACTCCTCGAGACGTAGAGTGAGGGCGACCTGATAGAGGTGTATAAAGTGGAAAACGGGGGCTAAACGAGGGGCATTACAAAGGTACTCAAACTATCCAACCAGGAGCGAACTCGTAACAATGGTTTTAAATTAGACAAATTTAGATTTAGGCGTGAAATAGGTAAACACTGGTTTGGAAACAGAGTAGTGGACGAGTGGAACAAGTTACCAAATATCATCATTAACTCGAATACGCTGAATAGCTTCAAACATAGGTTGGATGAGCAATAGGGGTTGGGTGTAAACGGGACTGCCCAGTATGGCCCGCTGCAGTTTCCTCCATTCTTATGTTCTTAAACACAAGATGACGTTATTATCACACGGACTCTACCTTAATGCGTTAACTTAACACTGGTTTGGTTTGAACCTGTACTCAGGGGGTTAATATAGCGCTCGTCTCGGGAGGACTAAAAATCGTACTCAAATGGTTAAGACAATACTCAATAGATTAAAATAGTACTGGGGGGGGGGGGTTAAGAACATAAGCAGTTGGCCTGTGACATGGCAGCTCCTGTCGAGAGTTACTACCACTCTCTATCATCCATGAATCTATCTAGCCTCCTTTTGAAACTTTCCAGCGTCCCAGCACTTACTACAAAGTTGCTAAGCTTGTTCCACTTCTATCATATCTCCCCGCACTCTTCGTCTTTCTAGGGAATGCAAGTTAAGTTTCTTTAACCTATCCTGATATGGAAGGTTTCTAAGTCCCGGAATCATTTTCGTCATTCTTCGCTGCACCGACTCTAGTGAATTGATATCCATTCTATAATAGGGGCACCAGAACTGAACCGCATAATCGAGGTGCGGCCTGACTAGTGCGAGACATAGTTGCAATAAGACCTCTGCACTCTTGTAACTTACACTTCTAGATATAAGACCCAATACTCTGTTTGCCTTATTTCGAACATTAACGCACTGTTTTCTAGGCCGTAGGTCCGGGCTTACAAGTACCCCTAAGTCTCTTTCACAAGTCGACTTCTCTAGGTTGATGTTGTTAAGGCTGTATACATTATAACACACTCACCGCTCAACACACTCACCACCAACACACTCACCGTCCAACACACTCACCACCAACACACTCACCCTCCAACACACTCACCACCAACACACTCACCACCCAACACACTCACCACCAACACACTCACCGTCCAACACACTCACCGTCCAACACACTCACCGTCCAACACACTCACCGTCCAACACACTCACCCTCCAACACACTCACCACCCAACACACTCACCTTGTTAACAGACGTAAAGATGGCCACCAATTAAAGAAGATCCTCAAATGGTCGTTCCGTGTGGTGAAGAGGTCAGGTCAGGTCAGGTCAGGAGAGGTCGGCTGTGTTCTTTCTGCCAGGTTCCTTCCGGTTGCAAGCGATGACTGAGAGGCCCACGGGGTTTATATAACCAGGGTGAAGGGGCGGGGTCTTGGCTGCCATTGGATGATCTCAGGTGACGTTGCAAGTCAAACCTTCATTCTGATTGGCTGGTATTACATGACGTCATGGTCCCATATATACCCTATTGGACCAGGTTAATATTGAGATAATTTTATCCCCAAAAATACAATTAAAACAAAAGTAACTAAATAAAGGATGAAAATATAATACAATGAACAATTAAACACAAATACAACCATTAAATAACTCACCGTAAAATACAGCATAAATAATCGATATATTGAGAAAAAAGTCGAGAATTGTCAAAATAACTAACTTGAGGTGAGGTGAGATGAGGTGAGATGAGGTGAGGTGAGGTGAGATAAGGTGAGGTGAGGTGAGGTGAGATGAGGTGAGATGAGATGAGGTGAGATGAGGTGAGGTGAGGTGAGGTGAGATGAGGTGAGGAGAGGTGAGGTGAGGTGAGGAGCCTCGGTATAAGGTTCTTTATAAGGAATTGGATCACATGAAGAATCGTCACCCCAGTTTATTTCACCTAACCTAATGCTATTTCGGGATTAAGTTAGGTTCTGACTAATCACAGAACAGGTACAACCTTCCTAGCCAATCATAAGACAGTTACAATCTCCCTAACCAATCACAGGGGAGATATTTTGTCGGCAACCAATTACAAGAAAAAACAACCTTGCCAACCAATCACAAGATAGACCCAACATCCTCAGCCAATAGAAGTGGAGATACACCAACCATAAGCGTGTCTAACCAATCAGGCGAATCATTTACGCTACGAATCTTTTCTGATCAGTAATTCATGAAGGGGCGAGTTTTACCCCCACTGGTTGAGGGAGGGAAGGAGGGAAGGAAGGAGGAAGGAGGGAAGGAGGGAGGAAGGAGGAGGAAGGAGGGAGGAGGAAGGGAAGGAGGAGGAGGAAGGAGGAGGAAGGAGGGAGGGGGAAGGGAAGGAGGAGGAGGAGGAGGGAAGGGAGGGAGGAGGGAAGGAGGGTGAGGGAGGGGGAGGGAGGAAGGAAGGAGAGGGGGAAGGGAGGGAGTGAGGGGAAGGGAGGGGGAAGGAAGGAGGGAGGGAAGGAGGGAAGGAAGGAGGGAGGGAGGGAGGGAGGGAGGGAGATAAGAAGCATCCTTTTAAATCCGTGTTACCTCACTACCTCACCCGGATTTAAATAGACCCAAAGATTATCATTATTTATTATTATTATTATTTATTATTATTATTATTATTATTATTGTTATTATTATTATTATTATTGTTGTTGTTGTTGTTGTTGTTGTTGTTGTTGTTGTCACCAGAAATTCGTAAACACTCTACAAACAATAGCAATTATAAACACATCACTTGTTTACACCAACAGTAGATAAACAGCATTAGTTTTCGTCATTGAGTGGCGTATACTCCATCACCCATTATATTAGACCTCCCGGGGCCAGTAACACATCTATGGGCCTTAATCGGGACAATTTATCTTAGTTACCCATTATATTAGACCTCCCGGGGCCAGTAACACATCTATGGGCCTTAATCGGGACAATTTATCTTAGTCACCCATTATATTAGACCTCCCGGGGCCAGTAACACATCTATGGGCTTTAATAGGGACAATTTATCTTAGTTACCCATTATATTAGACCTCCCGGGGCCAGTAACACATCTATGGGCCTTAATAGGGACAATTTATCTTAGTTACCCATTATATTAGATCTCACGGGGCCAGTAACACATCTATGGGCTTTAATAGGGACAATTTATCTTAGTTACCCATTATATTAGACCTCCCGGGGCCAGTAACACATCTAATGGGCTTTAATAGGGACAATTTATCTTAGTTACCCATTATATTAGACCTCCCGGGGCCAGTAACACATCTATGGGCTTTAATAGGGACAATTTATCTTAGTTACCCATTATATTAGACCTCCCGGGGCCAGTAACACATCTATGGGCATTAATAGGGACAATTTATCTTAGTTACCCATTATATTAGACCTCCCGGGGCCAGTAACACATCTATGGGCCTTAATAGGGACAATTTATCTTAGTTACCCATTATATTTGACCTCCCGGGGCCAGTAACACATCTATGGGCTTTAATAGGGACAATTTATCTTAGTTACCCATTTTTATATTTATTTGGGGGAATTTTTATTTATTTGGGGAAAATTTTCGTGGTTTTAGGGAATTTTATATCATTGTGGTGGATTTGGGGAGAATTTTTATTAAGTTATTTCAAGGTTTTATTTCCTAGTTAGATTAGGTTAAGTAAGATTAGATTAGGTTAGGTTACGTTAGATTAGGTTACGTTAGGTTACGTTAGATTAGGTTAGGTTAGATTAGGTTAGGTTACGTTAGATTAGGTTAGGTTACGTTAGATTAGGTTAGGTTAGGTTTAATAATCAGTCAACAAACGAATGGTGTTGAAAAATAGACCATAAAAACAGCTTTAATTACTGTGACCGATTATCCAGAATGAAGGTTTTGTTGGCAAGAGTGTGCTATACGTCAGTGGTGGTGGAGGGTCGAAATCACCTCCAATTGGGCTTGAAATTGACCTTTGTTGACCTTAAGTCACTCAGGTCAATTAGGCCCAAATGTATCGATGCATTATTGTAATGATGTGTTGTCTTTTTTGTGGGTAGTAAGGTGGTCTCTCTCTCTCTCTCTCTCTCTCTCTCTCTCTCTCTCTCTCTCTCTCTCTCTCTCTCTCTCTCTCTCTCTCTCTCTCTCTCTCTCTCTCTCTAACTCTCTCTCTCCTCTCTCTCTCTCTCTCTCTCTCTCTCTCTCTCTCTCTCTCGTCTCCGTGAAGCTCCAGTAATCAATCATTAAGTCATACTGTGAGAGGTAAATAATTTCTTTCAACCATTACTTAATTAATGTTTAAGTTAATGTGGTAGGTTGGGTGTGGGGTGGTGGTGGTGTGGGTGGGTGTGTGGGTGGGGTGTGGGTGTGTGGGGGTGGGAGGGTGTGGGTGTGTGGGGGTGGGAGGGTGTGGACAATTACTATCACCAATAACATTCTCTCATCACCAGTTAAAACAAAGCTTTTTAGAATTAGTCTTTATCACATGAACATTAGACACCCCAGCTTATCTCACGTGAAGATTAACCACCCCAATGTTATTCTGGTAATACAGTTGTTAGGTGGACGTAATAAACTGGAAGACACACGTGAACGACCCTTGTTTCAATGTTTATGGCACTTGTCACAGGAGATGGGTTCAATTAGTTACACCCCCAAAGAATAACATTTAGACACACATAGCCCCGCCCATACGATGTGCCAACCAATCAGGGTAACAGAACATAAGGACCCTTGGAAAATAACTATTCTGATTGGAGACTGAAAAAGGCCTCGACAGCAGGATAGCCAATGTAAGAAAGAACATAAGAACAAAGTGGGATACTGCAGGAGGTTCATACAGTTTGGTTGTTGAAGTGAGGGGGTGAGGTTCCTGTGTGGCCCGGCAGTACTCAAGGATCGGTAATGTGTTTTCTCTCTAGTTTTACGGGTATATAGTGAGCTCCCCTCCCCACGGTATCTAGTTAGAAATAGGATGAACGTAGGTGCCCTCATGTCACCTCCTTGCTGAATAAGGGTAGTGATAACCGTCTCACACAAAGGTTCCCTCAGTAACAGATGGATGGATACAATCAGCAAAAGACCGTCATCAGTGGATCTGTTTTCGGCTGGATAAATATTAAATAATCCATAGGTAGAATTATTATAATAATAAACTATTCATTGTTATTAAACATGAGAAGTTTCCAAATGTTCTTATATTTGGTTAATGTAGAAAATTTGATGTGAGAATGTTGTGGCAGTCCTCGTGGTAATTGAGCTGCCAATTCATTAATATAATTTCTACATTATTTAACCAAATATACCTTTACATACAGCTTAGTTTTGGTTTAACAAATTTATTGGCAAAGCTTGGAGTACAGTTTGCCTATTGAGTCAGGTGTTGACGCTGTTTACATCTCCTATATTCATTAGCAGTTGCCTATACAGTATATAGGTCAGTGGTTCACATACACTGAGTCATTCTATAGACAAAGAAGGAAGACGGCAGTGAAGGAAGGTCACTGTATGTAATAATAATAATAATAATAATAATAATAATTAACGGTTTATTGAAAGAGCTTGGCAGCCACAAGGCTGAAAATATACAGTTACATATTTGGGGAATGGGTTTCGATTTACAAATAATATACAAGTAACATAAGTGATACAAATAAGATATATAATAACTAGATGGGGAAAAGCTCAAACTACAGGGCATTTCAACATAGTGACAGTATGTATGTATGTATGTATGTTTGTATGTTTGTATGTTTGTATGTATGTATGTATGTATGTATGTATGTTTGTATGTTTGTATGTATGTATGTATGTATGTATGTATGTATGTATGTTTGTATGTTTGTATGTTTGTATGTATGTATGTATGTATGTTTTTATGTATGTATGTATGTATGTTTGTATGTATGTAAAATAAATAATAATAATAATAATTGACGGTTTATTGAAAAAGTTCTGCAGCCCGAAGGCTGAAAATATACATTGGACATAAATGACTTATTACATACATTGGTGGTTTAACAAAAGCCTCTGTTAGAGAAAGGTAAAGGAACATACAGTGAACATACAGATTAATGTGTGTTGAACAGAAAAGCAAAACGTAGTGTAGTAACTCCCTCCCAGATGGTGTTAGAGGGACCTCACGTGGTGTAGTAGTTCCTCACAGACGGTGTTATGAGGCCTCACGTGGTGTAGTAATTCCCTCACAGATGTAGGAGAGGACCTCACGTGGTAGTAATTCCTCTCCAGATGGTGTTATGAGGGCCTCACGTGGTGTAGTAGTCCTCACAGATGGTGTTATGAGGGACCTCACGTGGTGTAGTAGTTCTCACAGACGGTGTTTATGAGGGGTCACGTGGTGTAGTAACCTCACAGATGGTGTTATGATCACTGGTGTAGTAGTTCCCCACAGACGGTGTTATGAGGGCCACGTGGTGTAGTAGTTCCTCACAGATGGTGTTATGAGGGCCTCACGTGAGTAATTCCTCACAGATGGTGTGAGGGCCTCACGTGGTGTAGTAGTTCCCTCACAGACGGTGTTATGAGGGCCTCACGTGGTGTAGTAATTCTCACAGATGGTGTTAGAGGACCTCACGTGGTGTAGTAGTTCCTCACAGACGGTGTTATGAGGGGCCTCACGTGGTGTAGTAATTCCTCACAGATGGTGTGAAGAGGGGCCTCACGTGGTGTAGTAATTCCTCACAGATGGTGTTATGAGGGCCTGACGTGGTGTAGTAATTCCTCACAGATGGTGTTATGAGGGGTCTGACGTGGGTGTAGTAATTCCTCACAGATGGTGTTATGAGGGGCCTCACGTGGTGTAGTAACTCCTTCACATATGGTGTTACGAGGGACCTCACGTGGTGTAGTACCTCACAGATGGTGTTACGAGGGCCTCACGGGTGTAGTACCTCACAGATGGTGTTACGAGGCCACGGTGTAGTAATTCTCACAGATGGTGTTAAGGAGGGCCTCACGTGGTGTAGTAATTTCACAGATGGTGTTATATGAGTGAGGTGTGGTTCCAGGCCTTCCTATCGTAGACGGATTACATCACTGGTCTGGTACCTGGGACCTCACTGTGTGAAGGTCAACTTGGGTACCACTGTTACTGCTGAGTTGTTCTCACTGACTTAAGCACTGTTCACCACTGTTCACCTCTGTTTAACACTGGTTCCATTCTCTAAATGAAATAGTAACTTCTGGCGAGAACATGTTGATATTCCGGTGGGGGGGGGAGGGTTTAGGGGAGGGAGTTGGTATGGGCCAACATAACAGTTGACCTGGCTGCTCTGAGAGGAGCGCCAGGTACGTCTTGACCCTTCGGTGGTCAAGGATGTATATGTATGTATGTATGTATGTATGTATGCTTCCAACGCCATCTAATGAACGCGGCAACTTTCCTTCGTCGCAATGTATTTATTTTTTCATAAGATTGATATATTTTCAGTTTATTTATTTATTTATTATCGTTTCAGGAGCGTAGTGGTGGTGTTCAGCTGACTTAACATGGCAACTCAAGGTAAAGTGATGTTAATGTGTGTTGAAGGTGAATGTGGTGGCCCTACCAGGGACATACAGCCCGGTGACATTGGGGGCTGACTGTACACGTGTTATGGGCGGGGGTTGGTTACGGGGGTTGGATTAGGTTAGTGTTAACTTAGGTTAGGTTAGTGTTAACTTAGGTTAGGTTAGTGTTAACTTAGGTTAGTGTTGGGTTATTTTACACTCAAATATTCTGTAAAAATTTGCATTATCATCAAGAATTGACGTCAGTAGTGGGGAAATTTCTTGAATCAATTATAGCAGATAGCATCGATCGCATCAAGAGAAAAGCAAATTAATCTACGACTCTCAACATGGGTTTACAAAGGGAAAATCTTGTCTAACAAATCTGCTAACGTTTTTTAGGAAAGTCTTCGAGGTAGTAGATAATGACGATAATTACGATGTTATTTACTTAGACTTTAGCAAAGCATTTGACAGAGTACCGCATCAGAGGCTTGAGAAAAAAATTAAGGCTCGGTAATGAGGAAAGTTTAAATTGGATAAAATCATGGCTCACCGATAGAACGCAGAGGGTCAGTGTAGATGGTGTTAAATCTGAGTGGGGCCGTGTAACCAGTGGGTTCCCAGGGGTCAGTACTGGCCCACTTGTTCACCACATAAACGATCTAGATATTGGATCAGCAGTGACATAAGCAAGTTTGCGGATGACACCAAAATAGGGCGGCAGATTAATTCATGGCAGGATGCAGATGCACTACAGGAGGATCTAAATAAACTGCAGGAATGGTCAGAGAAATGGCAAATTAAATTCAACACCAGCAAGTGCAGCATACGGATTTAAGTTGAATAAGTTTAGGTTTAGGAGGGAGATAGATAGGAAGGAACTGATTCACAAATAGGGTGGTGGACGAGTGGAACAAGCTTAGCAACTTTGTAGTAAGTGCTGGAACGCTGGAAAGTTTTAAAAGGAGGCTAGATAGATTCATGGATGATAGAGAGGGTAGTAACTCTCGACAGGAGCTGCCATGCACAGGCCAACCGGCCTACTGCAGACTTATTTTCTTATGTTCTTAAGAATATAACATTCATAACTCTCTGCAAAGCATACAAACAATTAATAACTTTTAACACCATACACGAACGTTAACGGAACGAAAAAAACAGCGACACGAATGTTTAAACTCCTTGGTATATTCTTAAACATATTGCAGGGAATTTGGGTCACGTCTCGTCACCTCAAGATCAAATTCCCTCCATTTAATATTTCCGTATTTCAATTCGATTCGCAAGATGTCAGACAAATGTCGGGACTAAATCTAATTCAAAAATGGAGATTTTGTGTCCTAGTCTAGTTTTGTGTCTACTGTTCCCTAGACTCGAGGGGGATAGAAAGATATATAGATAAACACAAATACGAAGAGAGACAGAGGAAGAAGATGACTGGTTGGTCGGGGGTTAATAAGCGACGTCAACAAACACGGTCCTGACCTACGTGCTTCCCTGGCCAATAATTAATCAACTTAGAGCCACCAAATAAGATAAATATTCTTCTATCTCCATTATTTTGAGATAAATATTAGAGTCATATTATGTCTTCATTTAGCTGTTTTGTCAGGTATTTCAAATGAGTTACATATACCGGTTGGCTGAAATGGTCGACAGAGGCGGGCTGGTTCCCTGTTGTCATGCACTAAGACAACAGATATGTATTATCAACCACGACTCTGATTGGCTGATTTAAGTAAACAATATGCTAATTATCTTTTTTTGCTTCATATATAAACAATTAGTAAATTTAAACAATATTATGTAATTTTTCTCAACCAACTGGGAATAAGATCAGGTTGTTTCTATATGATATCCACTTAGGAATCTTAGCTGTTAGACTGTGGGCGTGGGTATGGGTGTAAAGTAGGCGCGGTTGTGGGCGTGATGGAAGAGAGGGCGTGAGGATATAGGTTAAATAGACAATAATTAATTCTAGATACATTTATAGTTCAATATTAATTTACTTTGAAGAAACTGTAGATAATATTAGGTAGATTTAGTTAATAATGGATTAACTTAAATAAATATTAGATAGATTAAGTCTAGTCAATATTAAATAGATTAATTAGATGGGAGATAAGAATAATAAGCCCTTTTAGCCCGGAGGTGACGGCGGCCAGTCATAAAAGGGATGTAAACAAACTGTGACGTGATGCTCCCTCACGTTCATTGATGCACCAAACAATAAGCTGACGGGGCGGTAAACAAAGCTTAGTAGAGGTAAACAAAGCTTAGTTGGTGTTGTTTATTGTTTGGTAAAGCCAGTTGACACTTTAGAGTGATTTAGAGGTTTCATTAGCGACGGCAAAACGACATTTTCCCTGACCTATGTGAGATGAGGCTGGTGATTGGTTGGCTGCTAATGATGTCTGGTACTGTGATTGGTCAACTGCTAGTGACGTTGTATACTGAACTGGTGATTGGTCTGCCACCAGTGACGTGTACTGTATACTGAACTGGTGATTGGTCTGCCACCAGTGACGTACCGTATACCGAACTGGTATTGTTCTGCCACCAGTGACGTGTACTGTATACTGAACTGGTGATTGGTCTGCCACCAGTGACGTACTGTATACCGAACTGGTGATTGGTCTGCCACCAGTGACGTGTACTGTATACTGAACTGGTGATTGGTCTGCCACCAGTGACGTGTACTGTATACTGAACTGGTGATTGGTCTGCCATCAGTGACGTGTATGATCGGCCTCTAGTGACGTCATTTACTGCAGGCATCCTTTACGTCCGTCAGTCACATGCTGTCAGCCTTCCCACACTGATTGGTCCGTGTTATTTACGTAACCAATGACATTTCACCAAAAATAACCAGCTGGCAACTGTATCAACCATCTACACCCATCTACACCCATCTACACCCACCTCAACACACCTACACACCCACCACACACCTACACCCACCTTGCGGCCAGGAATTAGCTGCAGTGAGGTGTTGAAATTGATCATTGCATTTGATGAATAGAGATAACTCTCCCCATATGTGTGTATGGAATCTCCACCCACACATATACATATTATTATTATTATTATTATTGTGGTGACCTACTTTCCACATCCAACTATGCAAACTCTTCATAAAACCCCTAAAGAAGTTCCCCCATTGGCTGATCTCCGCCACAACAACTCGTTCCAATAATAATCTCCACAATCCTCCCAGAGATACAAGTAGCGGCGGCAACTCCTTCAATTGGCTCCCAAAACACTTAGGACATTTTGGCGCGCAAATTCATAGTGAACATTTGGAAACAGTTGCCATTAAGGAGATATAGTTCCGGGTTTGTTATTAAATTATCAGTGATTGTTTTATTGGTTTTGTGTTTTTGGTTTAGTTAATGAATGGTTTAATATGGTTTTAAGTGTAAGAGTTAGTGATAAACTAATACTAATAATACATATTAATAGACAAATTGGCAACATAGGTAAGATTGCTAGGGAATATTTACCAAACAAATGGCGGGAAAGTTCATTGGGTAAGACCAACTTGATTCAGTAAAGACTCGCTAAGACCCCAGACCTGGCCCAGATTGATTCATTAAAGACCCGCTACACCCGCTTATTGTTCCTCTCTTCATGACGGTGATATTACCCACTTGATATCTTAATAAACTGTTATCTTATTTATCTGTCCGAGCTTTTTGTGGCCCCGCCTTGTTGCATAATGAAACTATATATATTCGTTCGTTTGTCTGTTTATCAATCTACTTAAAAGGTATTTTGGAAGATAGCGTGGGGGAGACATAGTATTATACCTAACTTAACACCACCTCCTCGAGCAGTGTTCTGGGGTAAGCCTTGAGCGGAGGAGGTATATGATTGGACGTCCCCAGAGTCTGTACTTAAAGGTGATTGGTCGAAAAGGCGAGATTAATGCAGTTAATATCTACGTAATGGGATTAGGTTAGGTTGAGTTAGGTTAGATTATGCGTGTTGTGTAACCAGATGTGATTGGTCCATATGGAGTGAGTATCTCGGTGCTGATAGGTCAATAGAGAGCACCTTATTGCTGATTGGCCAAAAGAGAAGTAAGATTAAAGCTAATTGGCTCATAGAACAAGAACCTGAGCGGCCCCCCAGATGAAAAAAAGTGATTATAATGTAGTGAACCATGTTGTGAGACTCTGTGGGTGGGGGGAGGTGGGTGAGGAGGGTGAGGGAGGGAGGGGTGAGTGGGGAGGTGAGTGGGGGGAGGAGGACCCAAGTAAAGTTCATTATAAAGGTGACATATAGAGTGACTGAGGTGATGCAGGGGGAGGAGGAGGAGGAGGGGTGAGGGAGGGAGGTGGGGGAGGTGTGGGGACCTACAAAGTTTATTATAAAGGTGACATATAGAGGACTGAGGTGATGGGGGGGGGGGAGGGAGGGGGGGAGGGGTGAGGGAGGGAGGAGGGGTGAGGGGAGGGAGGTGGGGTGAGGGACCCAAGTAAAGTCCATTATAAAGGTGACATATAGAGTGACTGAGGTGATGCAGGGGGGGGGGGGGGAGGAGGGTGAGGGGAGGGAGGGTGAGGGGAGGTGAGGGAGGGAGGTGAGGGACCCAAGTAAAGTCCATAGGGGACATATAGAGGACTGAGGTGATGCAGGGGGGGGGGGGGGGGGAGGGGTGAGGGAGGGAGGGTGAGAGGGAGGGGTGGGAGGGAGGGGGGGGAGGGAGGTGGGTGAGGGACGCAAAGCTTATAAAGGTGACAGTAGAGGACTGAGGATGCAGGGGGGGGGAGGAGGTGAGGGGAGGAGGGGTGAGGGAGGGTGAGGGAGGAGGGTGAGGGACCCAAGTAAAGTCCATTATAAAGGTGACAGAGTGACTGAGGTGATGCAGGGGGGGGGGGTGGGGAGGGAGGGGTGAGGGAGGGAGGGGTGGGAGGGAGGGGTGAGGGGAGGGAGGGTAGGGGAGGGGGAGGGGAGGAGGGACCCAAGTAAAGTTTCATTATAAAGGTGACATATAGAGGACTGAGGTGATGCAGGGGGGGGGAGGGAGGTGAGGGGAGGGAGGTGAGGGGGAGGGAGGGGTGAGGGGAGGAGGGGTGAGGGACTGGTAAAGTTCATAAAGGTGACATAGAGTGACTGAGGGATGCAGGGGGGAGGAGGGAGGTGAGGGGAGGGGTGAGGGGAGGGGAGGGAGGTGGGTGGGAGGGACCAAGTAAAGCCCATTATAAAGGTGACATATAGAGGACTGAGGTGATGCAGGGGGGGGTGGGGAGGGAGTAGGGAGGAGGTGGGGAGGGAGGGGTGAGGAGGGAGGGGTGAGGGAGGGAGGGTGGGTGAGGGACCCAAGTAAAGTTCATTATAAGGTGACATAGAGTGACTGAGGTGATGCAGGGGGGGTGGGGAGGGAGGTGAGGGGAGGGAGGGTGAGGGAGGAGGTGAGGGACCCAAGTAAAGTTCATAAAGGTGACATATAGAGTGACTGGAGGATGCAGGGGGGGGGGGGGAGGGAGGTGAGGGAGGGAGGGTGGTGGGGAGGGAGGTGGGGAGGGAGGGGAGGGAGGTGAGTGGGGAGGTGAGGGACCCAAGTAAAGTTCATTATAAAGGTGACATATAGAGTGACTGAGGTGATGCAGGGAGGGGGTGGGGAGGAGGTGAGGGGGAGGGGGAGGGGAGGGAGTGGGGTGAGGAGGGAGGAGGGAGGTGAGGGAGGAGGGTGGGGTGGGAGTGGGGGAGGTGGGGACCTGGCAAAGTTCTACATTATAAAGGTGACATATAGAGTGACTGAGGTGATGCAGGGGGGGGGTGGGTGAGGAGGGTGAGGAGGGAGGTGGGTGGAGGAGGAGGGTGTGGACCCAAGTAAAGTTCATTATAAAGGTGACATATAGAGGACTGAGGTGATGGGAGGGGGGGTGGGGGGGAGGGAGGGGTGGGAGGAGGTGAGGGAGGGAGGGAGGTGAGTGGGGAGGTGAGGGACCCAAGTAAAGTTCATATTATAAAGGTGACATATAGAGTGACTGGGGATGCAGGGAGGGGGGTGGGGGAGGGAGGGGAGGGGTGAGGGAGGGGAGGGTGGGAGGTGAGGGAGGGAGGGAGGGAGTGGGGAGAGGGAGGGGTGGGTGAGTGGGGGAGGTGGGGAGGGACCAAGTAAAGTCCATAGGGGTGAGAGAGGACTGAGGTGGATGAGGGGGGGAGGGAGGGGAGAGGGGAGGGTGAGGGAGGGGAGGTGGGGGGACCCAAGTAAAGTTCATTATAAAGGTGACATATAGAGGACTGAGGTGATGCAGGGGGGGGGGGGGAGGGAGGGAGGGGGAGGTGAGGAGGGAGGTGAGGAGTGGGAGGGGTGAGGAGGGAGGGAGGGAGGGTGAGGGAGGAGGGGGTGAGGGACCCAAGTAAAGCTCATTATAAAGGTGACATATAGAGTACTGAGGTGATGCAGGGGGGGGGGGAGGGAGGGAGGGGAGGGAGGGAGGGGTGAGGGAGGGTGGAGGGGAGGGAGGGTGAGGGTGAGGGAGGGAGGGAGGAGGGGAGGGGAGGGAGGTGGGGGAGGGGGGAGGTGAGGGACCAAGTAAAGTTCTATGAGGGACATATAGAGGACTGAGGTGATGCAGGGGGGGTGGGGAGGGAGGGGGGGTGAGGGAGGGAGGGGTGGGGTGAGGGGAGGTGAGGGAGGGAGGTGGGGAGGGGGAGGTGAGGGACCCAAGTAAAGTTCATTATAAAGGTGACAGAGTGACTGAGGTGATGCAGGGGGGTGGGGGAGGAGGGGGGGTGAGGGAGGAGGGGGTGAGGAGGGGTGGAGGAGGGAGGTGGGTGGAGGGGGAGGTGAGGGACCCAAGTAAAGTTCATTATAAAGGTGACATATAGAGTGACTGAGGATGCAGGGGGGGGTGGGGGAGGGAGGTGAGGGAGGGGTGAGGAGGGAGGTGGGTGGGTGAGTGGGGGGAGGTGAGGGGACCCAAGCAAGTTATTATAAAGGTGACATATAGAGTGACTGAGGTGATGCAGGGAGGGGGGGGGAGGGAGGTGAGGGGAGGTGAGGGAGGAGGGGGGGTGAGTGGGGGGAGGTGAGGGACCCAAGTAAAGTACATAAAGGTGACAATAGAGTGACTGAGGTGATGCAGGGGGGGGGGTGGGGGAGGGAGGGGGGAGGGAGGGAGGGTGGGTGGGAGGGGAGGGGTGGGTGAGTGGGGGAGGTGAGGGACCGCAAAGTTCATTATAAGGTGACAATAGAGTGACTGAGGTGATGCAGGGGAGGGGGTGGGGGAGGGAGGGAGGGGAGGGTGAGGAGGAGGGGGTGGGTGAGTGGGGAGGGGTGAGGGACCCGCAAAGTCTTATTATAAAGGTGACATATAGAGTGACTGAGGGTGATGCAGGGGGTGGGGGGTGGGGGGGAGGGAGGGTGAGGGAGGGAGGGGTGGAGGGAGGGAGGGTGAGTGGGGGAGGGAGGACCCAAGTAAAGTTCATTATAAAGGTGACATATAGAGTGACTGAGGATGCAGGGGGGGGTGGGGGAGGGGTGAGGAGGGAGGTGGGGAGGGGAGGGAGGGGTGGGTGAGTGGGGGAGGTGAGGGACCCAGTAAAGTTCATTATAAAGGTGACATATAGAGTGACTGAGGTGATGCAGGGGGGGTGGGGGGAGGAGGGGGTGAGGAGGGGGAGGTGGGGGAGGGAGGGAGGGAGGAGGTGAGGGAGGGAGGGAGGGTGAGGAGGGAGGGGGGTGAGTGGGGGAGGGACCCAAGTAAAGTTCATTATAAAGGTGATATAGAGGACTGAGGTGATGCAGGGGGGGGGTGGGGAGGGAGGGGGTGAGGAGGGAGGGTGGGTGAGGGAGGTGAGGGAGGGAGGGTGAGTGGGGGAGGTGAGGGACCCGTAAAGTTCATTATAAAGGTGACATATAGAGTGACTGAGGTGATGCAGGGGGGGGGGGAGGAGGGGGGTGAGGGAGGGAGGGGTGAGGGAGGGGTGAGGGAGGGAGGGTGAGGGAGGGGTGAGGAGGAGGGAGGGAGGGTGAGGGACCCAAGTAAAGTTCATTATAAAGGTGACATATAGAGTGACTGAGGTGATGCAGGGGGGGTGGGGGAGGGAGGGGAGGGAGGGGAGGGTGAGGGAGGGGAGGGGAGAGGGGAGGGGTGAGGGAGGGAGGGGGGGAGGGGAGGGACCCAAGTAAATTCATTATAAAGGTGACATATAGAGTGACTGAGGTGATGCAGGGGGGGGGGTGGGGGAGGGAGGTGAGGAGGGAGGGGGTGAGGGAGGGAGGGTGAGGGACCCAAGTACAGTCTATTATAAAGGTGACATATAGAGGACTGAGGATGCAGGGGGGGGGGTGGGGAGGGAGGGAGGTGAGGGAGGGAGGGTGAGGGAGGGAGGGTGAGGGAGGGAGGGGGGTGAGTGGGGGGTGAGGGACCCAAGTAAAGTTCATTATAAAGGTGACAGAGTGACTGAGGATGCAGGGGGGTGGGGGGGAGGGAGGGGGGAGGGAGGGAGGGTGGGTGAGTGGGGTGGGGGAGGGGAGGGCGGGGTGAGGGGGGAGGTGAGGGACCCAGTAAAGTTTATTATAAAGGTGACATATAGAGTGACTGAGGTGATGCAGGGGGTGGGGGAGAGGGGTGGGAGGGAGAGGAGGGGAGGTGAGGGAGGGAGGGGAGGGGAGGGGGTGAGGGGAGGTGGAGGGACCAAAGTTCATTATAAAGGTGACATATAGAGTGACTGAGGTGATGCAGGGGGGGGGGGGGAGGAGGTGGGAGGGGAGGAGGGTGAGGGAGGAGGTGGAGGGGGAGGGTGGGTGAGGAGGTGAGGGACCCAAGTATATTATAAAGGTGACATATAGAGGACTGAGGTGATGCAGGGGGGGTGGGGTGAGGGGGGAGGTGAGGTGGGTGACTGAGGTGATGCAGGGGTGGGGGGGTGAGGGAGGGAGGGGTGAGGGAGGGAGGGTGAGGGGAGGAGGGTGAGGGAGGGGAGGTGAGGGAGGGTGAGTGAGGGAGGGTGAGTGGGTGAGGGAGGGAGGGATCAGGTCACTTCAGGGAAGGACAGAGGAGAAACAGGTCACATAGATTCGTATAGAATCATATTAAGGGTCAAGCTATAACCTCCATGATTGGTTAACCTGTGCATCTGGCTGGGAATCTTCCGGAAAGTGTGAACCCCGGATAATTAATCGTTCCCAAAGCCACACTTTTCCAGAAATTTACGGGTTTGAGGAATTCTGCGTGATGGATATATTACTGTATATTGTTATTTTGGTCATCCACCGAATGTTAGGATTTTAAGTTTAGGTCAAGATGGTTGAAATTATCTGTTTCTGGTAGTTATGATGAGTTTTGAACAATTGTGATCTACGGTTCTTCCAAATAGTTGGATTAATAAAATAATAATTTTATCCCATAACTTATTAAGAAACCTAACCTAACCAACAACGGGTGGCTAATAATTATGATATTATTTACATGTCTAATTTATTAAACCTAACCTAACCAACAACGGGTGGCTAATAATTATGATATTATTTACATGTCTAATTTATTAAACCTAACCTAACCAACAACGGGTGGCTAATAATTATGATATTATTTACATGTCTAATTTTTGCAGGTGATATTGTTCCCCTGGAACCTAATGTTCAAACGATCGTGGTGGCGGAACTCTCCTTAGAGGCAATAAAGGCCCACCTGCCTCCAAGAAGGGTTCACCAAGAGTTAAAGAAAGGGAAGCAATTAACAAATACTGCCGTTTTCATTGTAAGTCTTACGTCACCCATGATTATTACACTGTGTGCCTAGCCAACAAACAGTGTACTTCAGTGTTCTACCCATGACTATTACACTGTGTACCTAGCCAACAAACAGTGTACTTCAGTGTTCTACCCATGACTATTACACTGTGTACCTAGCCAACAAACAGTGTACTTCAGTGTTCTACCCATGACTATTACACTGTGTACCTAGCCAACAAACAGTGTACTTCAGTGTTCTACCCATGACTATTACACTGTGTACCTAGCCAACAAACAGTGTACTTCAGTGTTCACCCATGACTATTACACTGTGTGCCTAGCCAACAAACAGTGTACTTCAGTGTCCACCCATGACTATTACACTGTGTACCTAGCCAACAAACAGTGTACTTCAGTGTTCACCCATGACTATTACACTGTGTACCTAGCCAACAAACAGTGTACTTCAGTGTTCTACCCATGACTATTACACTGTGTACCTAGCCAACAAACAGTGTACTTCAGTGTTCTACCCATGACTATTACACTGTGTACCTAGCCAACAAACAGTGTACTTCAGTGTTCTACCCATGACTATTACACTGTGTACCTAGCCAACAAACAGTGTACTTCAGTGTTCTACCCATGACTATTACACTGTGTACCTAGCCAACAAACAGTGTACTTCAGTGTTCTACCCATGACTATTACACTGTGTACCTAGCCAACAAACAGTGTACTTCAGTGTTCTACCCATGACTATTACACTGTGTACCTAGCCAACAAACAGTGTACTTCAGTGTTCTACCCATGACTATTACACTGTGTACCTAGCCAACAAACAGTGTACTTCAGTGTTCTACCCATGACTATTACACTGTGTACCTAGCCAACAAACAGTGTACTTCAGTGTTCTACCCATGACTATTACACTGTGTACCTAGCCAACAAACAGTGTACTTCAGTGTTCTACCCATGACTATTACACTGTGTACCTAGCCAACAAACAGTGTACTTCAGTGTTCTACCCATGACTATTACACTGTGTACCTAGCCAACAAACAGTGTACTTCAGTGTTCTACCCATGACTATTACACTGTGTACCTAGCCAACAAACAGTGTACTTCAGTGTTCTACCCATGACTATTACACTGTGTACCTAGCCAACAAACAGTGTACTTCAGTGTTCTACCCATGACTATTACACTGTGTGCCTAGCCAACAAACAGTGTACTTCAGTGTTCTACCCATGACTATTACACTGTGTACCTAGCCAACAAACAGTGTACTTCAGTGTTCTACCCATGACTATTACACTGTGTGTGCCTAGCCAACAAACAGTGTACTTCAGTGTTCTACCCATGACTATTACACTGTGTGCCTAGCCAACAAACAGTGTACTTCAGTGTTCTACCCATGACTATTACACTGTGTACCTAGCCAACAAACAGTGTACTTTAGTGTTGCACCCATGACTATTACACTGTGTACCTAGCCAACAAACAGTGTACTTCAGTGTTGCACCCATGACTATTACACTGTGTACCTAGCCAACAAACAGTGTACTTCAGTGTTCTACCCATGACTATTGTTACACTGTGTACCTTAGCCAACAAACAGTGTACTTCAGTGTTGCACTCCATGACTATTACACTGTGTACCTCCAGCCAACAAACAGTACTAGTAATTCTACCCATATTCATTACACTGTGTACCTAGCCAACAAACAGTGTACTTCAGTGTTCTACCCATGACTATTACACTGTGTACCTAGCCAACAAACAGTGTACTTCAGTGTTCTACCCATGACTATTACACTGTGTACCTAGCCAACAAACAGTGTACTTCAGTGTTCTACCCATGACTATTACACTGTGTGCCTAGCCAACAAACAGTGTACTTCAGTGTTCTACCCATGACTATTACACTGTGTACCTAGCCAACAAACAGTGTACTTCAGTGTTCTACCCATGACTATTACACTGTGTACCTAGCCAACAAACAGTGTACTTCAGTGTTGCACCCATGACTATTACACTGTGTACCTAGCCAACAAACAGTGTACTTCAGTGTTCTACCCATGACTATTACACTGTGTACCTAGCCAACAAACAGTGTACTTCAGTGTTCTACCCATGACTATTACACTGTGTACCTAGCCAACAAACAGTGTACTTCAGTGTTCTACCCATGACTATTACACTGTGTACCTAGCCAACAAACAGTGTACTTCAGTGTTCTACCCATGACTATTACACTGTGTACCTAGCCAACAAACAGTGTACTTCAGTGTTCTACCCATGACTATTACACTGTGTACCTAGCCAACAAACAGTGTACTTCAGTGTTCTACCCATGACTATTACACTGTGTACCTAGCCAACAAACAGTAAAATTTTGTTCCACCCATGACTACACTGTGTACCTAGCTAACAAACAGTGTAATCACTTCAGTGAAACACCCATGACTATTACACTGTGTACCTAGCCAACAAACAGAAAGTGTACTAGTGTTCTACCCATGACTATTACACTGTGTACTAGCCACCAAACAGTGTACTTCAGTGTTGCACCCATGACTATTACACTGTGTACCTGAAATAACAAACAGTGTACTCTAAAAGTTCTACCCATGACTATTACACTGTAAATTTCCAGCTAACAAACAGTGTACTTCAGTGTTCTACCTATGACTAGTTACACTGTGTACCTAGCTAACAAATATGTACTTCAGTAAGCCTCTACCCATGACTATTACATCAGTACCTAGGCCAACAAACAGTGTACTTCAGTGTTCTACCCATGACTATTACACTGTGTACCTAGCCAACAAACAGTGTACTTCAGTGTTCTACCCATGACTATTACACTGTGTACCTAGCCAACAAACAGTGTACTTCAGTGTTCTACCCATTACTATTACACTGTGACTGGTACCCTACCCTCATGGTCTCAGAGACTGTGTAATATTCACTTAACCAACTTTTACCTAGACAGTTATGGTATATTGACTATATCATATAATATATATTGAGCTGCTATATACACTACTGTAGGTTGAGCTGCTATATACACTACTATAGAGATGAACTGCTATATACACTACTGTACCTGTTTGTTACTCTCCTCTAGGGATTGCTCATGTCTACTGGAAGTTATACAGTGGTAAAGGAAACACTGCAGTTTAAAGTCATGTTAAGGGAAGGTAAGTTTATACATAATCTCAACCCTTAGTTGTCCTTCTAACATTAACCTAAACTAACATTAACCTAAACTAACATTAACCTAAACTAACATTAACCTAAACTAACATTAACCTAAACTAACATTAACCTAAACTAACATTAACCTAAACTAACATTAACCTAAACTAACATTAACCTAAACTAACATTAACCTAAACTAACATTAACCTAAACTAACATTAACCTAAACTAACATTAACCTAAACTAACATTAACCTAACATAACATTAACCTAAACTAACATTAACCTAACCCAACACAACACACCACAACACACCCCAACCCAACACAACACACCACAACACAACACACCCCAACACAACACACCCCAACACAACACACCCCAACACAACACACCAACACAACACACCCCAACACAACACACCCCAACACGACACACCCCAACACGACACACCCCAACAACACACAACACAACACACCCCAACACAACCACCCCAACCACAACAACACGACACCCCAACACGACACACCACAACACAACACACCCCAACACAACACACCCCAACAAACACACCCCAACCGACACACCCCAACACGACACACCCCAACACAACACACCCCAACACAACACACCACAACACGACACACCCAACACGACACCCACACACCCCAACACAACACACCCCCAACACAACACACCCCCAACACAACACACCCCAACACAACACACCAACACGACACACCCCAACACAACACACCCCAACACACACACCCCAACACGACACACCCCAACACACACCCCAACACACCACCCCAACACAACACACCCCAACACACCCACCAACACACCCCAACAACACAACACACCCCAACACAACACACCCCAACACACACACGACACACTCAACACACCACAACGACACACCCCAACACAACACACCCCAACACAACACACAACCGACACACCCCAACACAACACACCCACACCACAACACACCCCAACACACACAACACGACACACCCCAACACAACACACCCCAACACAACACACCCCAACACAACACACCCCAACACAACACACCCCAACACAAACACCCCAACACGACACACCCCAACACGACACACCCCAACACAACACACCCCAACACAACACACCCCAACACAACACACCCCAACACAACACACCCCAACACAACACACCCGACACACCCAACACAACACACCCCAACACAACACACCCCAACAACACACAACACAACACACACACACCCCAACACAACACACCACAACACAACACACCCAACACAACACACCCCAACACGACACACCCCAACACAACACACCCCAACACAACACACCCCAACACAACACACCCCAACACAACACCCCAACACAACACACCACAACACGACACACCCCAACACAACACACCCCAACACGACACACCACAACACGACACACCTACACACACCCCAACACGACACACCCCAACGCAACACACCCCAACACAACCACCCCAACGCAACACACCCCAACGCATCACACCCCCAACGCAACACACCCCAACACAACACACCCCAACACGACATCACCCCAACGCACTAACCACACAACACAACACACCTCAACACAACACACCCCAACACAACACACCCCAACACCCAACACACCCCAACACAACACACTAACACAACACACCCCAACACAACACACCCCAACACACACCACCCCAACACGACACACCAACACGACACACCCCAACACAACACACCACAACACACAACACACACCCCAACATAACACACCCCAACACACACACAACACACCCCAACACAACACACCCCAACACACAACGACACACCCCAACACGACACACCCCAACACAACACACCACAACACACCCCAACAGACACACCCCAACACAACACACCCACCACAACACACCCCAACACAACACACCCCAACACACACAACACAACACACCCCAACACAACACACCCCAACACAACACACCCCAACACAACACACCCAAACACAACACACCAACACGACACACCCCAACACAACACACCACAACACACCCCAACACAACACACCCCAACACAACACACCCCAACACAACACACCCCAACACACCCCAACACAACACACCCAACACAACACACCCCAACACAACACCCCCAACACAACACACCACAACACACCCCAACACAACACACCCCAACACAACACACCAACAACACACCCCAACACAACACACCCCAACACAACACACCCCAACACAACACACCCCAACACAACACACTACACACCCCAACACAACACACCCCAACACAACACACCCCAACACAACACACAACACAACACACCCCAACACACCCCAACACAACACACCCCAACACAACACACCCCAACACAACACACCCCAACACAACACACCCCAACACAACACACCCCAACACACCAACACAACACACACTAACACACACACAACACACCCCCACCACACCCCAACCACACCCCAACACAACACACCCCAACACAACACACCCCAACACAACACACCCCAACACACACAACCCACACCCCAACACAACACACCCCCAACACACCCCAACAACACACCCCAACACAACACACCCCAACACAACACACCCCAACACAACACACCCCAACACAACACACCCCAACACAACACACCCCAACACAACACACCCCCCAACACACAACACAACACACCCCAACGACACACCCCAACACAACACACCCCAACACAACACACCTCACACAACACACCCCAACACAACACACCCCAACACAACACACCCAAACACAACACACCCCAACACGACACACCCCAACACAACACACCACAACACACCCCAACACAACACACCCCAACACAACACACCCCAACACAACACACCCCAACACAACACACCCCAACACAACACACCCCAACACAACACACCCCAACACACCCCAACACAACACACCCCAACACAACACACTACACAACACACCCCAACACAACACACCCCAACACAACACCCCAACACACCCAACACAACACACCCCAACACAACACACCCCAACACAACACAACACACACAACACACCCCAACTAACACACCCCAACACACCCCAACACACACCCCAACACAACACACCCCACAACACACAACACAACACACCCCAACACAACACACACAACACAACACACCCCAACACAACACACCCCAACACAACACACCCCAACACACCCCCACACACACCCCAACACAACACAACACACCCCAACACAACACACCCCCAACACACCCCAACACACACAACACAACACACCCCAACCCACACCCCAACACAACACACCCACACAACACACCCCAAACACAACACACTAACACACCCAACACACCCCAACACAACACACAACACAACACACCACAACACACCCCAACACACCCCAACACACCCAACACAACACACCCCAACACAACACACCCCCAACACAACACACCCCACAACACACCACAACACAACACACCCCAACACAACACACCCCAACACAACACACCCCAACACACCCCAACACAACACACCCCCAACACAACACACCCCAACACAACACACCCCAACACACACTAACACAACACACCCCAACACAACACACCCCAACACAACACACCCCAACACAACACACCCCAACACAACACACCCCAACACAACACACCCCAACACAACACACCCCAACACACACACACAACACAACACACACCAACACAAAACACACCCCAACACAACACACCACAACCCCCAACACACCCAACATACACACCCCAACACAACACACCCCAACACAACACACCCCAACACAACACACCCAACACAACACACCCCAACACAACACACCCCAACAACACACCCCCACACAACACACCCCAACACAACACACACCCACAACACACCCCAACACAACACACCCCCAACACAACACACCCAACACAACACACCCCAACACAACACACCCCAACACACCCAACACAACACACCCCAACACAACACACCCCAACACAACACACCCCCAACACAACACACCCCAACACAACACACCCCAACACAACACACCCCAACACAACACACCACCCCAACACAACACACCCCAACACAACACACCCCAACACAACACACCCCAACACAACACACCCCAACACAACACACCCCAACACAACACTCCCCAACAACACACCCCAACACACACACCCCAACACAACACACCCAACACAACACACCCCAACACACCACAACACACCCCAACACAACACACCCCAACACAACACACCCCAACACAACACACCCCAACACAACACACCCCAACACAACACTCCCTAATGCTAACTAAACACAACACTAACACTGTATGTATTTCTTCATATACACATTGTGGTAAGATAAGTTTGTTTGTTTGTTTCAGTCAAGCCAACTGGTGAAATGGGAAGTGCAATTGAAGTGATGTTCAATGACGACTTGGCTCATGATCTAAATGAGCATCTTAAGAAGACCCAAGAAGACAAATGGGTTATGATATGTGGTTACAAACTGCAAAAAAGAGCATTGTATGTTGGAATGGGGGGAAATGTACGAATTTTTTATGTCCCCTCCCTCAGCAGTCCACTTCCCGACATAAATATGATAACAATTTGGGAGTGTAGGAAAAACATTGATAAAAGAATAATGTATGGAGTCATTAAGGAGGTGGTCAAACACCCAACAATTACGATAAGAGGAACATACCACACACTACTCTCTATCGTAGATCCTACGTGCCTGCACCCCCGCGCCTCGATCAACGACATGCTTTTACATATTTTTTTAAATGAACCCAATTTAGTGAAGCTCCGAGGGACTGTCGAGAGAGGACAGATTATCAGGACTTCTAATATGATGGTACGTTGATGACCCTGTGTGTGTACTGTACATTGTGAACAACAGCTCTCTAACTTGTGTACAATTATCTAAACTAACTGAGGTTAGGTTAGCATTAAGGGGTTTAATCATCAACTGGGGTGTACAGTAACCTTCACTCCCCAGGCAGTCTTAGTGTTTAATCATTAGCTGAAATAAACTGGGGTGCCTAATGTTCACCTGAGCCTATCTTGTTGTTGTTCAGTGAAGGAAAATTATTTATTTATTTATTTATTTATTTCAGGTGGAGCACTACAATAATAAGTATGTGGCCAAGGTTTTCTCGGCCAAATCAGTGGTAAGATTTAGTTCAGCATGCAGTGAAGAGTTTGAACCTATTACTGACTATGAAAATTACAGAGTCACTGGTAAGATTACGTCGTACAGCTCGTTGAAATATGGATGATCCGGATGTAGTTAAACCCAGATGATGTGGATGAGTGTTTCTGAATCTGTGTCAGCTAATATGTTGATTCCTGACCCTTCAACTACTTTCTGTGTACTGTCCCACACTACTGTACTGTCCCCACACTACTGTGTCACTGCCCCACACTATACTGTGTCACTGTCCCCACACTGTACTGTATCACTGCCCCCACACTGTACTGTGTCACTGCCCCCACACTACTGTGTCACTGCCCCCACACTACTGTGTCACTGCCCCCACACTGTACCAGCCTGCCCCCACACTGTACTGCCGTATCACTGCCCCCACACTGTACTGTGTCACTGCCCCCACACTGTACTGTGTCACTGCCCCACACTACCGTGTCACTGCCCCACACTATTGTAATTGTCCCCACACTGTACTGTGTCACTGCCCCACACCGTACTGTGTCACTGCCCCACACGACTGTACTGTCCCCACACTGTACTGTGTCACTGTCCCCACACTGTACTGTGTCACTGCCCTACACTATTGTACTGTCCCCACACTGTACTGTGTCACTGCCCCACACTGTACTGTGTCACTGCCCCACACTATTGTACTGTCCCCACACTGTACTGTAAATACCGTCTCACACTCACGTGTCACTGACCCCCACACTGTACTGTGTCACTGTCTCCACACTACTGTGTCACTGACCCCACACTGTACTGTGTCACTGCTCCACACTACTGTGTCACTGCCCCACACCACGTGTCACTGCCCCACACACTGTACTGTCCCCACACTGTACTGTGTCACTGCCCCACACTATTGTACTGTCCCCACACTGTACTGTGTCACTGCCCCACACTACTGTGTCACTGCCCCACACTATTGTACTGTCCCCACACTGTACTGTGTCACTGCCCCACACTACTGTGTCACTGCCCCACACTATTGTACTGTCCCCACACTGTACTGTGTCACTGCCCTAAAGTTGATATTACTGGAGGAAACAACACAATAATATTTGTCATTGTCGTGTTTTCCACAGATGTGGAGAAGGCGGAAATAACCCGCCTGAGAGAGTGGTGGGCCTCTCACCACCATGAACTTTTGTCATGGGTGCAGCAGAGGGACCGCTCTCAACAGGTTGCCCAACCACCAAGGTGCTTGTCTTTCAATAGTTGAACAAGTTATTTCTTTGTAATAATAATATAGTCACTCCACATACTGTAATGTTATATATTGTCTTGCCAGTTGTCGTATGGCTGCTGTGATTGGCAGGTCATTATTATCAATAATTTTCCATAAGGATTGATCACTCAAGTGTGGTTGTGTTGTTTTGCAGGGTGCAGGACACTGTCAGGGTGGAGGACAGTGCCAGGGTGAAGGACACTGATCGTCCCATCAAAAGAACCTATCCATCGCCCAGGGGGTCAAGTACACCCGCTAAACGTAAGTGTTGAATTTTTCACGTTTTATTTTTTGTTTTCGTCGTTAATCGGTCTTATTTTTCTCGCGTGTGTTGGTATACGGCAGTCGATTATCGGAAAGTACACTCACGGCCTCAGCCTAACCTAACCCCTTGATGAGTGCGGTCTGGTAAATGTGGAAGAAACGTTTTAGAATAATTTATCCTCCGGGACGTACGACCGACTCTGCCTCCATCCAACACCGTGCGGCAGACGCGTACACGATCTTTTATTTAACAATATTGACAATGTTCAAATAGCCTTACACAAACTGTCAAACTCAGACCCAAGTAGAGTACAATTATACAAGACTATCAATGCAACTGTTGATACAATGTGTAATACAAAGATAAAGATGAACGAGTGGACACCAGTGAGAGTGGGTGGCCAGGAACATATGAGGCAGGGGCCATGGAGGAGGAACAGGGGCCATGGAGGAAGAACAGGGGCCATGGAGGAGGAACAGAGGCCATGGAGGAGGAACAGGGGCCATGGAGGAAGAACAGGGGCCATGGAGGAGAACAGAGGCCATGGAGGAGGAACAGGGGCCATGGAGGAGGAACAGGGGCCATGGAGGAAGAACAGGGGCCATGCAGGAGGAACAGAGGCCATGGAGGAGGAACAGGGGCCATGGAGGAAGAACAGGGGCCATGGAGGAGGAACAGAGGCCATGGAGGAGGAACAGGGGCCATGGAGGAGGAACAGGGGCCATGTGGTGTTATTCAGTTGGTGAAGAGTGCCCATAACTTATTAACTTGAAGATTAATGGTGGCTCTTATGACACAATTGTTAACTCAACACATGTTATTGCTGGGTTCAAACAGCTGCCTTTAACCCAACAGTTCAGGAGTGAAGGTTAACAATTATACTCTGTATAAAAGATTTAAAAAATGACAACCATAATAAGTGTGTAGGTTCCATAACAACTAATATATAAACAATAAACTATTTTGTAATAGTAATTTACACCCATAAATAATAGAGCAGCACTGAATGGTTAATACTTAACTAAACCCAATTTGAAAAGGTATCCACCACTGACAAACTGAGACATCCTTCCACCTCCAAGGCCAGCCAGTGACTGACTTGGCTCCAATATTAATAAACTCCCACATTATGCTACAAAAATGCCTTCATACATACAGAAAAATATTTGATGTATCAAATACCAGCCCTGCTCTCACATCATTAGATACAATTATATTTACCCAACTTGGGGTGAAATATATTTCACTGTACACAGTACATTACCCCATTCATAACAACACACCATCAATATAGTATTTCAACTGTTGTAAATTTGTTAACTGAAAGAATGGATTATGAAACTGTTTGTTGTGCAGTTCATCTAATACTTCATGTATATAGTTACAAGTCAACCATTTTATGTGTTTTAGTTTATTTACTCGTGGTTTTGTGTTACTGGTTGAATCGGTGGACTTTTATTGATGTTTGGTCTTTTAAAACATTTGGACCATTTTATTGTATGTCAAATTTTAGTGTAAACTTTGTATTAATAATTTGTGATCATTAAAACATCTATCTATCTACAGGAGCGTATATGTCACCTCCTCCATTTGACCTGGAGAGCCTCTCTGAGGCAGAGGGAGCAATGTCGGCCAATAGCGAGTAATGTAAGTCACGGTATTGTTCTGTACTGCCTTCTCTCTCCCTCCTATATCCTTCTCTCCCTCCTATATCCTTCTCTCCCTCCTATATCCTTCTCTCCCTCCTATATCCTTCTCTCCCTCCTCCTATATCCTTCTCTCCCTCCTATATCCTTCTCTCCCTCCTCCTATATCCTTCTCTCCCTCCTCCTATATCCTTCTCTCCCTCCTCCTATATCCTTCTCTCCCTCCTCCTATATCCTTCTCTTCCTCCTCCTATATCCTTCTCTCCCTCCACCTATATCCTTCTCTCCCTCCACCTATATCCTTCTCTTCATCCTCCTATATCCTTCTCTTCCTCCTCCTATATCCTTCTCTTGCTCCTCCTATATCCTTCTCTTGCTCCTCCTATATCCTTCTCTCCCTCCTCCTATATCCTTCTCTTCCTCCTCCTATATCCTTCTCTCCCTCCACCTATATCCTTCTCTTCTGCCTCCTATATCCTTCTCTCCCTCCTCTTATATCCTTCTCTCCCTCCTATATCCTTCTCTCCCTCCTCCTATATCCTTCTCTCCCTCCTATATCCTTCTCTCCCTCCTCTATATCCTTCTCTCCCCTCCTCCTATATCCTTCTCTCCCTCCTCCTATATCCTTCTCTCCCTCCTATATCCTTCTCTCCCCTCCTCCTATATCCTTCTCTCCCTCCTATATCCTTCTCTCCCTCCTCCTATATCCTTCTCTCCCTCCTCCTATATCCTTCTCTCCCTCCTCCTATATCCTTCTCTCCCTCTATATCCTTCTCTCTCCTCCTCCTATATCCTTCTCTCCCTCCTATATCCTTCATCTCCCTCCTCTATATCCTTCTCTCCCTATCCTCTATATCCTTCTCTCCCTCCTCCTATAGCCTTCTCTCCCTCCTATATCCTTCTCCCTCCTCTATATCCTTCTCTCCCTCCTATATCCTTCTCTCCCTCCTCCTATATCCTTCTCTCCCTCCTCCTATATCCTTCTCTCCCCATCTATATCCTTCTCTCCCCCCCTCCTATATCCTTCCTCTCCTCTCCTATATCCTTCTCTCCCTCCTATCCTTCTCCTCCCTCCTCTATATCCTTCTCTCCTCCTCTATATCCTTCTCTCCCTCCTCCTATATCCTTCTCTCCCTCCTATATCCTTCTCTCCCTCCTCCTATATCCTTCTCTCCCTCCTCCTATATCCTTCTCTCCCCCCTCCTATATCCTTCTCCCTCCTCCTTTATCCTTCTCACCCTTCTATATCCTTCTCTCCCTCCTCCTATATCCTTCTCTCCCTCCTCCTATATCCTTCTCTCCCTCCTCCTATATCCTTCTCTCCCTCCTCCTATATCCTTCTCTCCCTCCTCCTTTATCCTTCTCTCCCTCCTCCTTTATCCTTCTCACCCTTCTTTATCCTTCTCCTCCTCCTGTATCCTTCTCCCCTCTGCTGTCCTTCTCTCCCTCCTCCTTTGTCTTCTCACCCTTCTGTATCCTTCTCTCTCCCTCCTCCTATATCCTTCTCTCCCTCCTCCTATATCCTTCTCTCCCCCCTCCTATATCCTTCTCCCCTCCTCTTTATCCTTCTCACCCCTTCTATATCCTTCTCTCCCTCCTCCTATATCCTTCTCTCCCTCCTCCTATATCCTTCTCTCCCTCCTCCTTTATCCTTCTCTCCCTCCTATATCCTTCTCTCCCTCCTCCTATATCCTTCTCTCCTCCTCCTATATATCCTTCTCTCCCTCCTCCTATATCCTTCTCTCCCTCCTATATCCTTCTCTCCCTCCTCCTATCCTTCTCTCCTCCTCCTGTCCTTCTCTCCCTCCCTCCTATATCCTTCTCTCCCTCCTCCTATATCCTTCTCTCCTCCTCTATATCCTTCTCTCCCCTCCTATATCCTTCTCTCCCTCCTCCTATATCCTTCTCTCCCTCCTCCTATATCCTTCTCTCCCCCCTCCTATATCCTTCTCTCCCTCCTCCTATATCCTTCTCTCCCTCCTATATCCTTCTCTCCTCCTCCTATATCCTTCTCTCCCCTCCTCCTATATCCTTCTCTCCCCTCCTATATCCTTCTCTCCCCTCCTCCTATATCCTTCTCTCCCTCCTCCTATATCCTTCTCTCCCTCCTATATCCTTCTCTCCCTCCTCCTATATCCTTCTCTCCCTCCTCCTATATCCTTCTCTCCCCCCTCCTATATCCTTCTCTCCCTCCACCTTTATCCTTCTCACCCTTCTATATCCTTCTTCCTCCTTTACCTTTCCTTCCCTTCTCCATTACAATAGTGAACAACCTAACTGGTAATAGGCATTTGATTACCTTTTCTGCTTGAGAGCAGTGTTAGAGATGGTGTTTAGATCTGTTAGGAGTGAAGGGGTCTCTCAGGCTACTGCTCAGTGGTAGATCAGCAATGTGTGGTGTCCAGCTAAAGACTGACTAGCTATACCAGGGCAGTGTAGAGTATACCCAAGACAATATACCATAACAACAGCATTATATTCTCTCAACAGCTCTGCCTGCTGTACAAGACTGAGTATACCCAAGACAATATACCATACAGCATTATATTCTCTCAACAGCTCTGCCTGCAGCTTATTCGTGGGAACAACATGGACTTGACCGCCAACTGTCGAACGTATTGAACTCACTGAAGGAATCTCAAGAGTATTACTTCTTTGGAGTAAGAAAGAACTCGACCGAAGACGGTAAAATTTTCTTCGAAATCACACAGAAGGCAGTACAACTCATGTCCATGTAGTGATGATTGTCTCACTTACATTACTTGTATTATTATTATTATTTTTATTAACCATTCCTAGTTGATTTAGTACCATAAGCTGTTGAAGCCCAGTCTTGTACAGAAGTAAATGTTAATAGTTTATTATGGTGTTGCAGTATTGCCCAAATTTCACCACATTGTAGTATTAGCTCTAATTATTCCTTTGCAGCATCATGGATAAATAAAATTACACTGTTTCCTCACAATTTTGAGCTGCCAGTCCCTCTTGTGCAGGGTCGGCCAGCCTTTTGTGTGATGTGATCTACTTTTTCCACGGTTACCCTGACACGATCTACCAGCCTAATATTCACCCATTGCCACTAAATACAGAGAGAGAGTAAACAAATAATATTTTTCAATAATTATGATATATTGTTAGCATGACAAAATCATAAACTTACTTTACTAATGAGATGGTTGGCACTGCATGTGGTGCAGGAGATTGGTCCTAGAGCAGGGCTGGGGAACCTACTGTATGTGTCCAAGGTGGCACATGGCAGTACATGATGCTGGGAGTGATTAGTTTTTTATACAAGTGTTGGCTGGGGGATCATGTGAGTGGACAAGTCCCTGCAGGTCAAATCAGTATTCAGGTAGTGACAGAAGTGAACGGTTGGCGTTGGTTTCGTTCTGCTCATAGTTTTTCTTGTGTTGTTTGTTAGCGAACATTGAATTGCTTTTTAATTTTTTGAACAGGTTTCTTAAAATGCTTGCCTTTATTTCAGTCTCCCTCTCTTATAATGTGTTAGTAAAACAAAATGAATACCAAGTTAATACAAATTTATTATTATTATTTTAATGTCATAAACAGAATTGGTGCCTTACTCAACAAGGGGGTACAATACAGTACAGGTTGTACCTCTCTAGTCCGGGACCTGACCGGTGCCGGACCATGGAAATTCAACCTTTTCCTGGATAAATGGTGACTTGTGCTTACACTCGAGCACCACTTTCTCTGCTTCGTGGTCTCTTTGAAGACATATTGAAGGGTTAAATGTCATACAGTAGCTTCTCAAATTTCGCGAGTTTTTAATTCACCGTTTTTTATTTGGACACAAAAAAACACTACATAATTTAAAATTTGGACGGCGGAAACTAGAATTTCGACGGGTTTGAACGGCTCGCCAACGTTCAGACGTCCACAATCGTGTAAACAGCGTCATTTCTCTTATGTATAAAAGATTCATTATTGTTTATTACTGAATGTCTTTTTTATTGAATTAATGTTTGTGTGCAAAATGAGCAATACAATTCATTAATAATACGTAGAATATTAAAACACGTGAGGAAATGAGACAGCATTGTTTTAGTTGATAATCAAACCAGTGACTGAGTGGTTCTACATACCTGTATAAAACAAGAAAATATGACCCTGGTTGTAGCTGTAGGGTTTTGAGGGTTTCTTAGCATCCCGGGATTCTCTTGTCCTCACTGTACTGACTTTCACAACTCTCTCTCTCTCTCTCTCTCTCTCTCTGCTTGTCTGTACAGAGTACATTTAACCCTTCAATATATATGAGCGGTAAATAAGTGTTGCTTTCATATTCTTGTGTAGAGTAATGACGATATGTTTTCACATGTGCGCACTTACATACGCGCAGTCTCACCTTTTTTCCGTTACCATTAATGGTTAGCTACTTATATTGTTCCATTTGTTAACATTAAATAACATTACTTCAAACAACCATATTAATTTTTTTACATTAATTTTACTACAGCAACAATCAGGGTCTTATTTTCTTCACTCTTATATGTTGAACCAATCAGTCACTGGTTTTGTAAACATCAACTAAAACAATGCCGGCAGCCGTCTCGTCTCCTCGTGTGTTTTAATAATCCACGAATTATTAATGAATTGTATTGTTAATTTTGCACACAAACATTAATTCAATAAAAACAAATTCAGAAACATTAATTAAAATATATATGAACAGTAAATAAGTGTTGCTTTCATATTCTTATGCAGAGTAATGATGATATGTTTTTCACATGTGCGCACTTACATACTCGCAGTATCACTTTTTTATTTACCATTAATGGTTTGCTACTTTTATTGTTCTATTTATTAACATTAAATAACATTACTTAAAACAACCATATTAATTTTTTGCATTAATTTTACCACAGCTACAACCAGGGTCTTATTTTCTTGTTTTATATGTAGAACCACTCAGTCACTGGTTTGGTTATCAACTAAAACAATGCTGTCTCATTTCCTCACGTGTTTTAATATTCTACGTATTATTAATGAATTGTATTGCTCATTTTGCACACAAACATTAATTCAATAAAAAAGACATTCAGTAATAAACAATAATGAATCTTTTATACATAAGAGAAATGACGCTGCTTACACGATTGTGGACGTCTGAACGTTGGCGAGCCGTTCAAACCCGTCGAAATTCTAGTTTCCGCCGTCCAAATTTTAAATTATGTAGTGTTTTTTTGTGTCCAAATAAAAAACAGTGAATTAAAAACTCGCGAAATTTGAGAAGCTACTGTATGACATTTAACCCTTCAATATGTCTTCAAAGAGACCACGAACAGAGAAAGTGGTGCTCGCGTGTAAGCACAAGTCACCATTTATCCAGGAAAAGGGTGAATTTCCATGGTCCAGCACCGGTCAGGTCCCGGACTAGAGAGGTACAACCTGTACTGTATTGTACCCCCTTGTTGAGTAAGGCACCAATTCTGTTTATGACATTAAAATAATAATAATAAATTTGTATTAACTTGGTAATCATTTTGTTTTACTAACACATTATAAGAGAGGGAGACTGAAATAAAGGCAAGCATTTTAAGAAACCTGTTCAAAAAATTAAAAAGCAATTCAATGTTCGCTAACAAACAACACAAGAAAAACTATGAGCAGAACGAAACCAACGCCAACCGTTCACTTCTGTCACTACCTGAATACTGATTTGACCTGCAGGGACTTGTCCACTCACATGATCCCCCAGCCAACACTTGTATAAAAAACTAATCACTCCCAGCATCATGTACTGCCATGTGCCACCTTGGACACATACAGTAGGTTCCCCAGCCCTGCTCTAGGACCAATCTCCTGCACCACATGCAGTGCCAACCATCTCATTAGTAAAGTAAGTTTATGATTTTGTCATGCTAACAATATATCATAATTATTGAAAAATATTATTTGTTTACTCTCTCTCTGTATTTAGTGGCAATGGGTGAATATTAGGCTGGTAGATCGTGTCAGGGTAACCGTGGAAAAAGTAGATCACATCACACAAAAGGCTGGCCGACCCTGCACAAGAGGGACTGGCAGCTCAAAATTGTGAGGAAACAGTGTAATTTTATTTATCCATGATGCTGCAAAGGAATAATTAGAGCTAATACTACAATGTGGTGAAATTTGGGCAATACTGCAACACCATAATAAACTATTAACATTTACTTCTGTACAAGACTGGGCTTCAACAGCTTATGGTACTAAATCAACTAGGAATGGTTAATAAAAATAATAATAATAATACAAGTAATGTAAGTGAGACAATCATCACTACATGGACATGAGTTGTACTGCCGTCTGTGTGATTTCGAAGAAAATTTTACCGTCTTCGGTCGAGTTCTTTCTTACTCCAAAGAAGTAATACTCTCTCTCTCTCTCTGCTTGTCTATACAGAGTACATTTAACCCTTCAATATATATGAGCAGTAAATAAGTGTTGCTTTCATATTCTTGTGTAGAGTAATGACGATATGTTTTCACATGTGCGCACTTACATACGCGCAGTCTCACCTTTTTTCCGTTACCATTAATGGTTAGCTACTTATATTGTTCCATTTGTTAACATTAAATAACATTACTTCAAACAACCATATTAATTTTTTTACATTAATTTTACTACAGCAACAATCAGGGTCTTATTTTCTTCACTCTTATATGTTGAACCAATCAGTCACTGGTTTTGTAAGCATCAACTAAAACAATGCCCGCAGCCGTCTCGTCTCCTCGTGTGTTTTAATAATCCACGAATTATTAATGAATTGTATTGTTAATTTTGCACACAAACATTAATTCAATAAAAACAAATTCAGAAACATTAATTAAAATATATATGAACAGTAAATAAGTGTTGCTTTCATATTCTTATGCAGAGTAATGATGATATGTTTTTCACATGCCCATTCACTGGCTGGACTGTGGAGAAACTGATAGGGCATGCCTAAAATGGTGAAGAACTGGCTTTAGTCAGGTCCACCAGGGCAGTGCCACTTTCTGGGACAGGGAAGATATGGCTTTCCATAGCCCCCATTATTGAGCCCCACTCTCTTAGTAACTTCAGTGCCTTCATGGCAAAGAAGGGCCTTCCTCATCTCCTCTTTTGTCTTTTCTTGTACTTGGGATGAGAACAAAGCCAGTGGGGCCAACTCCTCAGTTAGGTACCAAGCGTGTCTACAGAGTGCCACACGTGCTCTGTCAACTATTGTGGCGTCATATGGGGCAAATTCAGCCAAGGTTTCGACCAAATTCCTCAAACACTTCAGGCATTGGCTGGTAGTAGTATTTCTTCTCTTCATTGTACGCCAGTTGAGAGAAATGGGTCTTGAACCTAGAAATGCAATTATTGTATTTCTTACTAATCTATAATATTGTTTTAGGGGTATTAAGATTGATATGATCGATCATTTGCTTGGTGCAGCGGTCACACCCTAATAACTATGAACGTGTTATATATTTATATGCCTTGTATATACTTGTTTTGTAACCTATAATATATTTATACACCTATATTGCATATTTTTGTAATTTATAATATATTTCTATGCCCTGTATGATGTGTTTTGTGATATATATTAAATAAAATTTTTGTACCTGAACAAATGTAAATATTTATATAATGTGTTTCTTTGGTCCATTAATGTGTCTCACTATGAAACTGTTATCTTAGAGGTTGAGACAGACTCCCTCTATTATGAGTCAAGTCTTGTTACTGATGGGTGAGGAGAAAGACGTAGAGATAAAGAGAATTATAAAGATAGAGAGAGGAAGACAAAGTAAAAGAGAAAGGTGGAGAGAGATAAAGAAAAAAACCTCTGGAAACGTAACTTACCCCTGAGGCTTGTTTTGTCAGTATATGGCATAAGACAAGAGATGAGGAACAAAAGGAATATGAAACAAGAATGAAGCTTAATAAATAGAGATGGAAAGGAAGGAACAAATATATAAATTAAAGAAATTTGAGGAAATCTATAGTATGATAAGTTATTTAAGTATAACAATAATGCCAAGATGTACGATATGCTTGTATCTTATTTGTAGTGAATGTTTAAAATAATACCACGAACATATCAAAATATATTCAAATAAAAATAAACCAATTAAGTTAGATATAATCAATATTAGTATATAAATAATTAAATAAAACTTATATTAGATTTATTATATTGTGACAGTTAATGTATATTGTGGGAAAAATATAAATCATTTAATGTGATAGTCGCTTCTGACAACATTGTGTTACTGACCTCAGCGTCACAACAAAGCTTCTGCCGACAGTATAAGACTGAGACGCCTCATAAAGATTACTGTGAGTATAATTATTCCTCAATGAAGGAATAACAACCTTAAATATACATAAACCTTAAACCTTATACTCTGGAAGAACCTGTGACTCCGGTTCAATAGCCTCTTCTCTCCTCCGGTGGCTGATATTTGTGGTCTATAATTATATACTTGTTCTTGATTATTCCAATATTTATCTAATTTGTCTTCAAACTTCTCCACATGAGATATGGTCACCAAATATTGATTAGCATACTCAAGGTGTGGTCTAACCAGAGCACTGTACAGCATACTCAAGGTGTGGTCTAACCAGAGCACTGTACAGCATACTCAAGGTGTGGTCTAACCAGAGCACTGTACAGCATACTCAAGGTGTGGTCTAACCAGAGCACTGTACAGATATAGGTGCCCACTATTTTGGATTTACTGTCTCCGTTATTATACATTACCGCCGGTAATGTAATAGATGTTATAATTAGACGTCTTATTAGAATATGATAATAGGTTAGTGGTCGGAATGTGAGGTGTTTTTTGCCATGATTTTATTTCGGAAAACATCCAACGAAAAAAATCGCTAAAAAAAATAACAACTAATATCCACCGGAAATGAAGGTCATATTCGGTCTACACAAATACACGAGAAAAATATATTTTGACATCCTAACAGAGAACGGTGTGACAATGCAAATTTACCATTAAACCTACCCTAACCTAACCAAATATGCCCTAACCCAGGGTTGTCAAACTTATTTGCCAAGGCGGGCCAGATTTAATATGAGTACACAGTATGTGGGCCAAGTAACATAATTATGAGCACTTCGCCATCACCTCTGAGGTGAGTAGTACGACAAAATAAGAAAGGTGGATTTAGTCTGCCCTCGTGGGAAACCTTTAAAACCAAACAAATCAAGTGTTTACTGACCTTGATCAATCTTATTGTTTGCTACTGTTGCTTCCTGATAATTGGCCTCTTGGTGTGGACCAGTGCATCAAAGACTGAGCTGTAGCAACCTTCAGTGTTCAGGTGCGCACCAGTGAGTTGAGACCAAAGCCGACACTTGTTCTGGTTCATCACAGAAAAGTGTTGTTCACAGATGTATCTACTTCCCAACATTGACATAATCTTTGAGGCAAAACATTTAATCCTGGGATAATTTGGTCCAAAATATTGATAAAATGTGCCAACATCAACACTCAAAAACTTGTTCCTCAACACACCATCACACTGGAGCTCAAGTAATTCTAACTGAAGATGTTCTGGTACCTCATTAACACCAACAGAGAATGGGTCCCCGAAAAATGAAAAAAATCCTTCTCAAGTCTTTTAAAGTCAGCAAATCTTTCTTGGAACTCATTCATTAATTTGGAAACCTTGATGCAGTATTTTTTTGTGTTGATATCAGCATGAAACTCAGGTGTGCCTTGCAGGGCCTTCAAGGTGAGAAAGATTACTCTCTGATGGTTGCCGTTCAAAAAGCTGAAGTTTCATCTCAAAGGCACGAATGCAGTCATAAAACTCCGTCACCAATTTATTGCATCATTGTATTCAAGTAATTTAATTGTTCTGTAATATCCACCACCAAAATTAGATCTTGAACCCATTCATTATCTTTCAGTTCATGCACATCCTTTCCTTTCTGTTCCATAAACATCTGTATTTCACTGGGCAATTCATTAAATCGCTTCAGTACGACTCCCCGACTTAACCGGCGAACATCAGTGTGATGTGGCAGTCCGTGTGTGTTCTCATTTTCCTCCAATAAGCATTTGAGCTGTGTGTGGTTCACTGTCTTTATAACAACATCCATTACATTATCCATCTTTAATGTTTTACTACACAACACTTCTTTATGTATAATACAATGTACATTATAAATTTGATAGTTCGGGTTCACAGCGATTAGTTTTTCCTTTAATTCTGTTGCCACGCCAGCTTCTCTGCCCACCATCAGCGGTGCTCCATCTGTAGCCAGACTCACAGTTTGTGCCCAGTCAACATCTAATTTATCCAGTGCCCTACCAAACCCACAAAGATGTCATCACCTGCTGTTCCTTTCATTGGTACCAGTTTCACAAATTCTTCTGTTACCTGCATATTTTCATCCACACCACATATAAAAACTGCAAGTTGTGCTACATCGGTACTTTCATCAATTGCAACTGAAAATGCAGTAAATGACTTAACTTTGTCTTTGAGTTGACTGTTAATATTCTCTGATAATTCACCAATTCTTTCTGTAACTAGTCTTATTGTTCTTTCATTGGTGATGTTGATTGAGTATTTTGTTCCAGGAAACAGCAGACTTATTCAACTGAGGGATACACTCACTATTTAGTTTTAGCTCCTCAAGGTAAGGCTGCAGCAGCAACTGGGCCGCGGGCAAGAGTGTGTCTGGCCGCATGGTTGACCTAACCTAATGTAATTAAACTTAACCTAAACTTTTTGTTACCTGCAGGAGACCAAAATAATTGCTTGAAAAAAAAACAGTGTTTGAACAAGGATTAATTTGTGATGGTTGTTTAGAGAAGAAAAGTTGATTATAATTACATAAGATACAGTACAGTACAGTATTGTCAACCACTGATTTGTTGAAGGTGCTGGAGTACCCAAGCAAATAGTACCCATGTCAACCTGTACCCATGTCAACCTGTACCCATGTCAACCTGTACCCATGTCAACCTGTACCCATGTCAACCTGTACCCATGTCAACCTGTACCCATGTCAACCTGTACCCATGTCAACCTGTACCCATCTTACGAGACGTACCCACACGAAAGCTAAGGTGCTCCGTTGTTTCCCTTTTCCCGTGTGATTTTATCAAGATTTATCTTATCAACGTTTTCATTGTGGATTAATTTCTCACTTGACTTGGGGTTTATTAAAATTTAATAGATGGTAAAGGCAGTGGAAGCGCCCCTTTGAGAAAAATCCCGAACCAGCACAAGAACACTTAAATCTACTACACAAAATGAACTGTCCGTGACCCGTGGAAGGATAGCGTCTGTGACTGGGATGAATGAGACACACTGTAAAATTTAGACACTTATATTCCCTCCAACACTACAAACACAATCAAATAATGGTACACCAATATGCGCACCTCTTAACTTAAACTTTAAACACTACTCTGGGGAATAAAAGTTATACATGACATAGAAATTATTAGAAACACAGGCAACAATAAATTTGAAGTATTAAGAAATGTTGCTTGCTCACATGAACAGGCCTTAAGGCTTTCCCAAAATAATATCAGTCACTTAGGAAATGGTACTAAAAAATAAGAAATTAAATACTCCACAATGAATAGGCCTTAAGGGCTTTCAGCAAGATAATATCAGTCACTGAGGAAATGGTAATAAAATTTAAGAAATTAAATACTCTACAATGAATAGGCCTTAAGGGCACTCAACAAAATTATAGCACCTCAACAGATGTACACTTCCTAACCTAACCTAACCACTACTCTGGGGAACAAGGTTATACCTGAGATCAGAATTATGAAGAACAATTAGAGGCATTAAAAGAATCAAATCACAGTATCACTCTGGTTCCACTTAATGGCACAAACATTCAAAAAAACACTACTATCAAAATTATTTAAGAAATATTAAACTACACACGTCAAGATAATATCAGTCTGAGGAATGGTGTTAACTACACCCGTAATAAGGAAGATAAAATGTTCCTCTAGGTATCTCCTAGAGTCCTAGACTCACGGTCTCAGTGTGTGACCATTAATATACTCAGATAGCCTCAGTGTACTCCCAGTGCGTCCATGGGCAGGAAGAGAGTGAGCCAATCAGACCTTGCGCAGTTGAGAGAAACTTTAGCTTCCCGTTAGCAAGAGGGTTTCACTAGCTGCTCGGGACATGTGGGGTTGTGCACCGGAGTGGTAAGAACTGATCACCCACTGCTGATGCTGGTCCCGTGTCGTGTTAGTTGTCGGGAGCACTCGTTCACTCAAGAGATCCTTTGCTACCCCGCTAAACAGTGACAGGCCTACACTGATCGGTCCAATGGCGACAATCGCCACCCTCAATCATCAACGGCAGTCTCAAACGGCAGTCAATCTCTCGCAGTCAACTCCGGTCAACTCCAATCAAGTGGGTTCTGACGGAAACCTTGTTATACTGCAATAGCGCAGCACAGGTGACTAGGCCACGTGACTATTTCTGATGGACGCGCGGAACGTCTTGTCTGTGTGAATGCTCTCCGGGACTGGGCCTAGCCAGCGTCGCGTCTCCCCAAGGCGCTAGCTTGGGCCTACGTGATATATTTTCCGCCTAACTAATAACTCCTTGGGACACCCGTAACATTATTCAGACTGCTAAACGATCTATAATAATTTCAAATTCAATAATAGTCCCTTAACTTCATGAATCGCATCATTATTAATTCGGTAAATTACATTTAATATCATATAGGCCTAGTTCCGCAGTCTCTCGCTACGAGCAGGCAGCGCTCCCTCCCCTCAGATGACCTTGAACGCTCAGTATCACTCATGGCGGGGCATTTGAAATTACTCTGAAATTTCTGAATATTACATATATATATATATATATATATATATATATATATATATATATATATATATATATATATATATATATATATATATATATATATATATATATATATATATATATATATACACAGTATAGTCTTCATTTACGCGGTCAATTGAACCTGTGGAGGTCCGCGTAAAACGAGAAACGCGTAAACGAAATAACAGAACATATGGGATTAATTGAAATAAGGACCGGGCCGACCCCCAAACTACACTTTTTCCGACACAATACCGACGTTGTGGTAAAAATAACATCTTAATTTTAGGATGGTACACACACACAATTAATATTTAAGAGAAATATCAATAATATTAGGTTTTTTAACACTTACGTTAGTAGAAGAGATGGCTGGGCACACGGGGATGGGGGGTTGGTTCCGAGGCAGAGGGCAGATTATTGGCCCTCACCTGTATCACTTGCATCAATTGTATCACTATCCACCACAGAGGCTTGCAGGGCCTCTTTGTCAAACCCCTCAAAGTCCATATCCTCACTATCACTGACTTGGGCTGGCTGTGGTGGGTGGCGGGTGAAGAACTCGGTAATGTTTTGTGACTGGGCGACCTTGTGCGCACCCTGCCCGCGCCGCTTCCCTCGTAAATGATGGAATGAACCGTGTAAATAAAAATTGTCGGTCTGGCAAGGTGCCGCGTAAATGACCAAACGCGTAAACCAAATCCGCGTAAATCGAGACTATACTGCATACAAGTGTGTGTGTATATATATATATATTTCAGCTGACTACATTAAAGGTAAGTGCACAGTCACACTGTATCCATTCTTCAGTGTTGATTACTTTTACTGTACTGTATTTAATTTTAGATATTATATGTAATATTTTTTGCATTTTCGATTTACCTCCTGGATTTGGGTCCCTAACCCCGTCGTAAGTCGAGGTAGTTTATGATGTGTTTTGAACAATTGTGACCTACAGTACAGTACTTCCAAATAGTTGGATTAATAAAACAATAATTTTATCCCATAACTTATTAAGAAACCTAACCTAACCAATAACGGGTGGCTAATAATTATGATATTATTTACATGTCTAATTTTTTGCAGGTGATATTGCGATATTGCTAGCATGGAGCCCAACACTGAAGCGATCATGGTAGAAAACCTCTCATTGGAGGCAATAAAGGACCACCTGCCTCCTAACAGAGATCATCAGGATTTAAATAAAGGCAAGAAACCAAGAGATACTGCCGTGTTCATTGTAAGTCTTACGTCACTGTTGGTATTTCACTGTTGTTTCAAAAACTGTTAGTGTTCATTATATGGAGGTTTAGCAAACCCTCGATATAACACCCATGACTATTACACTGTGTACCTAGCCAACAAACAGTGTACTTCAGTGTTCCACCCATGACTATTACACTGTGACTGGTACCCTACCCTCATGGTCTCACGAGACTATGTAATGTTCACTTAACCAACTTTTACCTAGACAGTTATGGTATATTGACTATATAGTGACCCCTCGTTTAACGAACGCCTCGGTTAACGAAATTTTGGTTAACGAACTGCCTTCCATAAGGATCTTCAATTTGGTTAACGAACAAAAATTCGGTGAACGAATTTCTTATGAACCGACCTCAACATGTTTTCGCTTGCACTGGCCAGGCAACCAGCTTTAGTATCAGTCCGCCAATACATTAATCGGTTCTAGGGCTTAAATTCCGTACTATTTTAGTAAATATCAGGAAGTTTATACTATTCAATAATTTTAAAAGTTTAATATTCAATTTTTTAGTCATTTTAACAATTAATGAACATAATTGAAGGTAAAGAAACTAGTTTCTGGCGTGCCATCCAGCCTGTTAACACACCAGACAGGCGTTAGTCTCTCTCTGTTTTCAGTGGAGGTAACATCTTGCTTGAGACTCTCTTCAACTAAACACTTTTTTCTGTGTTTCCAAGCAAATTATTAGTCATTTTGAAATTTATTTTACATATTGACAATATATAATGCAGTGCAGTGTTGATTTAAAGAAAATAATCTTGAATTACACCAAGAGAACTAAAATTTTATGGGTGAAATGGCGCCATGGGGTGACTTCTCTTCCACCCCAATGCCTTCTCTTCCACCCCCATTCTAAATCCCATCATCATCATCATCATCATCATCATCATCATCATCATCATCATCATCATCATCATCCAGGAGCCTTCTACCTACACACCTCAAAGTAAGTGTACTTTTCTACCATTTTTGTTGAATTTAGGAAATTTTCGGTGAGCTGGAACCAATTACCCTAAAACCCATTGAAACAATGTTTTCGGTTAACGAACGACCTTCTGGAACGGATTGAGTTCGTTAACCGAGGGGTCACTGTATCATATAATATATATTGAGCTGCTATATTCACTACTATACCTATATGTTATTCTCCTCTAGGGAAAACTAAATGCGGTTGGAAAACTTAGGGTGCAAGATGGTACAGAGGAACTTAAACTGCTGTTCAGAGAAGGTAAGTTCGTACATAATCTCAACCCTTAGTTATTCTTCTGACATAACTTAAACCCAACATGACACAATCTAACATAACAAATACTAACACAACACACCACAACACACCCCAACACAACACACCCCAACACAACACACCCCAACACAACACTCCCTAATGCTAACTAAACACAACACTAACACTTTATGTATTTCTTCATATACACATTGTGGTAAGATAAGTTTGTTTGTTTGTTTCAGTCAAGCCAACTGGTGAAATGGGCAGTAGTGTCCATATGATGTGTTATGATGATGCAGCAGTTGGTGTTTATGAACATCTGAAGCCAATTAGAGGAGACAGTTGGATCATGGTATGGGATGTTCGAGAGAGACAATATCAAGGTTGGGATCCCGATATTTCCCACTCCCTATACATGGGGATTGAGGGTAAGGTGAGGATTTTTTATGTCCCCTCCCCCATCAGTACACTGCCAATTAGAAATATTATTACTATTTGGCAGTGTAATTATGCTGTAAACAAAAGAATCCTTTTCGGGGTCATAAGTGAGGTGATTAAACACCCCGAGATCACTACAAACGGCGTATACCATACAATGTTTGGCGTAGTGGATCCTACGTGCCTGCACCCCGGCGCCTCAAAAAAGGATCTCCTCTTACATGTATTTATGAACGAACGAGGCACAAAGAAGCTCCGAGGGACTGTCGAGAGAGGACAGATTATCAGGACTTCTAATATGATGGTACGTTGATGACCCTGTGTGTGTACTGTACATTGTGAACAACAGCTCTCTAACTTGTGTACAATTATCTAAACTAACTGAGGTTAGGTTAGCATTAAGGGGTTTAATCATCAACTGGGGTGTACAGTAACCTTCACTCCCCAGGCAGTCTTAGTGTTTAATCATCAGCTGAAATAAACTGGGGTGCCTAATGTTCACCTGAGCCTATCTTGTTGTTGTTCAGTGAAGGAAAATTATTTATTTATTTATTTATTTCAGGTGGAGCACTACAATAATAAGTATGTGGCCAAGGTTTTCTCGGCCAAATCAGTGGTAAGATTTAGTTCAGCATGCAGTGAAGAGTTTGAACTCATTACTGACTATGAAAATTACAGAGTCATTGGTAAGTTTACGCCAGACAGCTCGTTGAAATGTGGATGAACCGATGTAGTTAAACCTGATGATGTGGATGAGTGTTTCTGAATCTGTGTCAGCTAATATGCTGATTCCTGACCCTTCAACTACTTCTGTGTACTGTCCCACACTACTGTACTGTCCCCACACTACTGTGTCACTGCCCCACACTATACTGTGTCACCGTCCCCACACTGTACTGTATCACTGCCCCCACACTGTACTGTGTCACTGCCTCACACTACTGTGTCACTGCCCCCACACACTACTGTGTCACTGTCTCCCCCACACTGTACTGTGTCACTGCCCCACACTACTACTGTCCCCACACTACTGTGTCACTGCCCACACTGTACTGTGTCACCGCCCCACTGTACTATATCACTGCCCCCACACCGTGGCCTGTGCCACTGACCCCACACTGTACTGTGTCACTGACCCCACACTGTACTGTGTCACTGACCCCACACTGTACTGTGTCACTGACCCCACACTGTACTAAAGTCACTGACCCCACACTATACTGTGTCACTGGACCCCACACTGCTCTGTCACCGACCCCACACTACTGTACTGTATCACTTACCCCACACTGTACTGTGTCACTGACCCCACACTGTACTGTGTCACTGACCCCACACTGCACTGTGTCACTGCCCCACACTACTGTGTCACTGACCACACTACTGTGTCACTGACCACACTGTACTGTGTCACTGACCCCACACTGTACTGTGTCACTGACCCCACACTGTACTGTGTCACTGACTCCCACACTACTGTGTCACTGGACCCCAAGCACACTACCGTGTGTCACTGCCCCACACCTCGTACTGTGTCACTGCCCCACACTGTACTGTGGCACTGGACCCCACACTGTACTGTGTCACTGACCACACTGTACCGTGTGTCACTGCCCCTGACACTACTGTGCGTCACTGACCCCACACACTACTGTACTGTGTCACTGACCCCACACTGTACTGTGTCACTGACCCCACACTGTACTGTGTCACTGACCCCACACTACTGTGTCACTGACCCCACACTGTACTGTGTCACTGGACCCCACACTGTAACACTGTGTCACTGACCCCACACTGTACTGTGTCACTGACCCCACACTACTGTACTGTATCACTGACCCCACACTGTACTGTGTCACTGACCCCACACTGTACTGTGTCACTGACCCCACACTACTGTACTGTATCACTGCCCCCCACACTGTACTGTGTCACTGACCCCACACTGTACTGTGTCACTGCCCCACACTACTGTACTCAAGTTCCCCACACTGTACTGTGTCACTGCCCCCACACTTCGTGTCACTGCCCCACACTACTGTGTCACTGCCCCCACACTGTACTGTATCACTGCCCCCACACTGTACCGTATCACTGCCCCCACACTGTACTGCATCACTGCCCCCACACTGTCTGTGTCACTGTCCCACACTGTGCTGTGTCACACTACTGTACTGTCCTACCACACTTACTGTGTCACTGCCCCACACTGCTGTGTCACTGCCCCCACTGTCACTGTGTCACTGTACACTGTACTGTATCACTGCCCCACACTGTACTGTGTCACTGCCCCACACTATTGTACTGTCCCCACACTGTACTGTGTCACTGCCCCACACGACTGTACTGTCCCCACACTGTACTGTGTCACTGCCCCACACTGTACTGTGTCACTGCCCCACACTACTGTGTCACTGCCCCACACTATTGTACTGTCCCCACACTGTACTGTGTCACTGCCCTAAAGTTGATATTACTGGAGGAAACAGCACAATAATATTTGTCATTGTCGTGTTTTCCACAGATGTGGAGAAGGCGGAAATAACCCGCCTGAGAGAGTGGTGGGCCTCTCACCACCATGAACTTCCACCAAAAGCACAACAGACGGACCCCTCTCAACAGGTTGCCCAACCACCAAGGTGCTTGTCTTTCAATAGTTGAACAAGTTATTTCTTTGTAATAATAATATAGTCACTCCACATACTGTAATGTTATATATTGTCTTGCCAGTTGTCGTATGGCTGTTGTGATTGGCAGGTCATTATTATCAATAATTTTCCATAAGGATTGATCACTCAAGTGTGGTTGTGTTGTTTTGCAGGGTGCAGGACACTGTCAGGGTGGAGGACAGTGCCAGGGTGAAGGACACTAATCAGCCCATCAAAAGAACCTATCCATCGCCCAGGGGGTCAAGTACACCCGCGAAACGTAAGTGTTGAATTTTTCACGTTTTATTTTTTGTTTTCGTCGTTAATCGGTCTTATTTTTCTCGCGTGTGTTGGCATACGGCAGTCGATTATCGGAAAGTACACTCACAGCCTCAGCCTAACCTAACCCCTTGATGAGTGCGGTCTGGTAAATGTGGAAGAAACGTTTTAGAATAATTTATCTTCCGGGACGTACGACCGACTCTGCCTCCATCCAACACCGTGCGGCAGACGCGTACACGATCTTTTATTTAACAATATTGACAATGTTCAAATAGCCTTACACAAACTGTCAAACTCAGACCCAAGTAGAGTACAATTATACAAGACTATCAATGCAACTGTTGATACAATGTGTAATACAAAGATAAAGATGAACGAGTGGACACCAGTGAGAGTGGGTGGCCAGGAACATATGAGGCAGGGGCCATGGAGGAGGAACAGGGGCCATGGAGGAAGAACAGGGGCCATGGAGGAGGAACAGAGGCCATGGAGGAGGAACAGGGGCCATGGAGGAAGAACAGGGGCCATGGAGGAGGAACAGAGGCCATGGAGGAGGAACAGGGGCCATGGAGGAGGAACAGGGGCCATGTGGTGTTATTCAGTTGGTGAAGAGTGCCCATAACTTATTAACTTGAAGATTAATGGTGGCTCTTATGACACAATTGTTAACTCAACACATGTTATTGCTGGGTTCAAACAGCTGCCTTTAACCCAACAGTTCAGGAGTGAAGGTTAACAATTATACTCTGTATAAAAGATTTAAAAAATGACAACCATAATAAGTGTGTAGGTTCCATAACAACTAATATATAAACAATAAACTATTTTGTAATAGTAATTTACACCCATAAATAATAGAGCAGCACTGAATGGTTAATACTTAACTAAACCCAATTTGAAAAGGTATCCACCACTGACAAACTGAGACATCCTTCCACCTCCAAGGCCAGCCAGTGACTGACTTGGCTCCAATATTAATAAACTCCCACATTATGCTACAAAAATGCCTTCATACATACAGAAAAATATTTGATGTATCAAATACCAGCATATATGTCACCTCCTCCATCTGGCCTGGGGAGCCTCTCTGAGGCAGAGGGAGCAATGTCGGCCAATAACGAGTTATGTAAGTCACTGTATTGTTCTGTACTGCCTTCTCTCTCCCTCCTATATCCTTCTCTCCCTCCTATATCCTTCTCTCCCTCCTCCTTTATCCTTCTCACCCTTCTATATCCTTCTTCCTTTTCTGCTCTTCTTGGTCACACTGCCTAAACATTATTATTACAAGTTAAAACAATTGTCACTCAACATTTTCAGTGTCCCGGCCATCGACGAGTGGGGAGGTGGGGAACCAGCGTTAAACAGGACCCCAGAGAATATTTCACACGTGAGAGGAAGTATTTGTTGTGGCATCTATGTGTTTGTTTACGTGGCATTAAAACTCCCAGAATGACCCCTAAGGAACCTTGCAATACCAGCCACACTTGATTTACTCTTTGTATTGATGTTACATAATGTTTTTCATGTGTTACAGGGGACTAGAGTGACGTAACAATAGAACAATTTTTGGACAACAGTAAAGTGGGGGAGCTATCTAAAATAGCTGTAAGGATAAACAGCTTCAATATACTCAAGACACCACATACAGGTATTGTTATCAGTAATAGTAAGTGTTGTATACATCTAAAATACCTTAATGTAAGACAAATACAATGATAAAATACAATAAATCAGGTAAATAAATACAGCAAGCTCTTAAAATTTGTGAGGGTTTGGATCTCAAAATGGCCATGAATAACATTTGCCCTTAGGACAATTATTTTTTTTACCTGTATTGTGTGTAGACACATATACACTACAGGTAAAAGAAATTACTGTGTATAAAATAAATGGCTCCCTGTCCCGGCTGATAACAAGTGTCCACAGACATTGTTGGGTACATCCAGGGTGTCATCTGTGCATAATGGAGTTGTCAGGGCAAGTTGTAACCTCGTTGATAAGTGAGGAGCATATATAAACTGACTGTGTGAGGACTTTACTGTGGTGTATGGTTGAGAGTTAACAAAGAGCTGCTGTGTTATCTACCTTGCAGGACCAACACACTGTAGTTTGTTTATCTCGCAGTACTCAACTGCCTTTCGTCCCTCGGTGTACCCCCATCAACAAAAACGTGTTTTGCGTTGACAGATGAACCAGCTACGAGGGACTGCAGGTCCTTAGAGGGTCGGCACAAGTGGAGTACAGTCATACCACAAGACGCTAATCTGGGTGGAGAGGAATTGAGACGATTCTTTGGTAAGTATGAAAACTTTTATTCTTGATGTCATCTGTTGCTCTTAAGAGTTCTTTATTATGGTTGGAGGTAGAGGTATTGGTGCACACACACACACACATGTAACTTCCTCTGAAGACTCACATTTAATTAGGGAATTACCAGATATTGTTAAAAAACTGTGTCTTAGTTGACTTCTCTGAGATGGGTGGACGGATACAGGCAGTTATATGTACAGAGAGGCTGGCCACTTGATCTGGGACTGAGGACTGTGAGCTTGAGAGCAGTGTTAGAGATGGTGTTTAGATCTGTTAGGAGTGAAGTGGTCTCTCAGGCTACTGCTCAGTGGTAGATCAGCAATGTGTGGTGTCCAGCTAAAGACTGACTAGCTATACCAGGGCAGTGTAGAGTATACCCAAGACAATATACCATAACAACAGCATTATATTCTCTCAACAGCTCTGCCTGCAGCTTATTCAAGGGAGCAACATGGACTTGACCGCCAGCTGTCGAGCGTATTGAACTCACTGAAGGAATCTCAAGAGTATTACTTCTTTGGAGTAAGAAAGAACTCGACCGAAGACGGTAAAATTTTCTTCGAAATCACACAGACGGCAGTACAACTCATGTCCATGTAGTGATGATTGTCTCACTTACATTACTTGTATTATTATTATTATTTTTATTAACCATTCCTAGTTGATTTAGTACCATAAGCTGTTGAAGCCCAGTCTTGTACAGAAGTAAATGTTAATAGTTTATTATGGTGTTGCAGTATTGCCCAAATTTCACCACATTGTAGTATTAGCTCTAATTATTCCTTTGCAGCATCATGGATAAATAAAATTACACTGTTTCCTCACAATTTTGAGCTGCCAGTCCCTCTTGTGCAGGGTCGGCCAGCCTTTTGTGTGATGTGATCTACTTTTTCCACGGTTACCCTGACACGATCTACCAGCCTAATATTCACCCATTGCCACTAAATACAGAGAGAGAGTAAACAAATAATATTTTTCAATAATTATGATATATTGTTAGCATGACAAAATCATAAACTTACTTTACTAATGAGATGGTTGGCACTGCATGTGGTGCAGGAGATTGGTCCTAGAGCAGGGCTGGGGAACCTACTGTATGTGTCCAAGGTGGCACATGGCAGTACATGATGCTGGGAGTGATTAGTTTTTTATACAAGTGTTGGCTGGGGGATCATGTGAGTGGACAAGTCCCTGCAGGTCAAATCAGTATTCAGGTAGTGACAGAAGTGAACGGTTGGCGTTGGTTTCGTTCTGCTCATAGTTTTTCTTGTGTTGTTTGTTAGCGAACATTGAATTGCTTTTTAATTTTTTGAACAGGTTTCTTAAAATGCTTGCCTTTATTTCAGTCTCCCTCTCTTATAATGTGTTAGTAAAACAAAATGAATACCAAGTTAATACAAATTTATTATTATTATTTTAATGTCATAAACAGAATTGGTGCCTTACTCAACAAGGGGGTACAATACAGTACAGGTTGTACCTCTCTAGTCCGGGACCTGACCGGTGCCGGACCATGGAAATTCAACCTTTTCCTGGATAAATGGTGACTTGTGCTTACACGCGAGCACCACTTTCTCTGCTTCGTGGTCTCTTTGAAGACATATTGAAGGGTTAAATGTCATACAGTAGCTTCTCAAATTTCGCGAGTTTTTAATTCGACGTTTTTTATTTGGACACAAAAAAACACTACATAATTTAAAATTTGGACGGCGGAAACTAGAATTTCGACGGGTTTGAACGGCTCGCCAACGTTCAGACGTCCACAATCGTGTAAACAGCGTCATTTCTCTTATGTATAAAAGATTCATTATTGTTTATTACTGAATGTCTTTTTTATTGAATTAATGTTTGTGTGCAAAATGAGCAATACAATTCATTAATAATACGTAGAATATTAAAACACGTGAGGAAATGAGACAGCATTGTTTTAGTTGATAATCAAACCAGTGACTGAGTGGTTCTACATACCTGTATAAAACAAGAAAATATGACCCTGGTTGTAGCTGTAGGGTTTTGAGGGTTTCTTAGCATCCCGGGATTCTCTTGTCCTCACTGTACTGACTTTCACAACTCTCTCTCTCTCTCTCTCTCTCTCTCTGCTTGTCTGTACAGAGTACATTTAACCCTTCAATATATATGAGCGGTAAATAAGTGTTGCTTTCATATTCTTGTGTAGAGTAATGACGATATGTTTTTCACATGTGCGCACTTACATACGCGCAGTCTCACCTTTTTTCCGTTACCATTAATGGTTAGCTACTTATATTGTTCCATTTGTTAACATTAAATAACATTACTTCAAACAACCATATTAATTTTTTGCATTAATTTTACCACAGCTACAACCAGGGTCATATTTTCTTGTTTTATATGTAGAACCACTCAGTCACTGGTTTGGTTATCAACTAAAACAATGCTGTCTCATTTCCTCACGTGTTTTAATATTCTACGTATTATTAATGAATTGTATTGCTCATTTTGCACACAAACATTAATTCAATAAAAAAGACATTCAGTAATAAACAATAATGAATCTTTTATACATAAGAGAAATGACGCTGTTTACACGATTGTGGACGTCTGAACGTTGGCGAGCCGTTCAAACCCGTCGAAATTCTAGTTTCCGCCGTCCAAATTTTAAATTATGTCGTGTTTTTTTGTGTCCAAATAAAAAACGTCGAATTAAAAACTCGCGAAATTTGAGAAGCTACTGTATGACATTTAACCCTTCAATATGTCTTCAAAGAGACCACGAAGCAGAGAAAGTGGTGCTCGCGTGTAAGCACAAGTCACCATTTATCCAGGAAAAGGGTGAATTTCCATGGTCCGGCACCGGTCAGGTCCCGGACTAGAGAGGTACAACCTGTACTGTATTGTACCCCCTTGTTGAGTAAGGCACCAATTCTGTTTATGACATTAAAATAATAATAATAAATTTGTATTAACTTGGTATTCATTTTGTTTTACTAACACATTATAAGAGAGGGAGACTGAAATAAAGGCAAGCATTTTAAGAAACCTGTTCAAAAAATTAAAAGCAATTCAATGTTCGCTAACAAACAACACAAGAAAAACTATGAGCAGAACGAAACCAACGCCAACCGTTCACTTCTGTCACTACCTGAATACTGATTTGACCTGCAGGGACTTGTCCACTCACATGATCCCCCAGCCAACACTTGTATAAAAAACTAATCACTCCCAGCATCATGTACTGCCATGTGCCACCTTGGACACATACAGTAGGTTCCCCAGCCCTGCTCTAGGACCAATCTCCTGCACCACATGCAGTGCCAACCATCTCATTAGTAAAGTAAGTTTATGATTTTGTCATGCTAACAATATATCATAATTATTGAAAAATATTATTTGTTTACTCTCTCTCTGTATTTAGTGGCAATGGGTGAATATTAGGCTGGTAGATCGTGTCAGGGTAACCGTGGAAAAAGTAGATCACATCACACAAAAGGCTGGCCGACCCTGCACAAGAGGGACTGGCAGCTCAAAATTGTGAGGAAACAGTGTAATTTTATTTATCCATGATGCTGCAAAGGAATAATTAGAGCTAATACTACAATGTGGTGAAATTTGGGCAATACTGCAACACCATAATAAACTATTAACATTTACTTCTGTACAAGACTGGGCTTCAACAGCTTATGGTACTAAATCAACTAGGAATGGTTAATAAAAATAATAATAATAATACAAGTAATGTAAGTGAGACAATCATCACTACATGGACATGAGTTGTACTGCCGTCTGTGTGATTTCGAAGAAAATTTTACCGTCTTCGGTCGAGTTCTTTCTTACTCCAAAGAAGTAATACTCTCTCTCTCTCTCTCTGCTTGTCTATACAGAGTACATTTAACCCTTCAATATATATGAGCAGTAAATAAGTGTTGCTTTCATATTCTTGTGTAGAGTAATGACGATATGTTTTCACATGTGCGCACTTACATACGCGCAGTCTCACCTTTTTTCCGTTACCATTAATGGTTAGCTACTTATATTGTTCCATTTGTTAACATTAAATAACATTACTTCAAACAACCATATTAATTTTTTTACATTAATTTTACTACAGCTACAATCAGGGTCTTATTTTCTTCACTCTTATATGTTGAACCAATCAGTCACTGGTTTTGTAAACATCAACTAAAACAATGCCCGCAGCCGTCTCGTCTCCACGTGTGTTTTAATAATCCACGAATTATTAAAGAATTGTATTGTTAATTTTGCACACAAACATTAATTCAATAAAAACAAATTCAGAAACATTAATTAAAATATATATGAACAGTAAATAAGTGTTGCTTTCATATTCTTATGCAGAGTAATGATGATATGTTTTTCACATGCCCATTCACTGGCTGGACTGTGGAGAAACTGATAGGGCATGCCTAAAATGGTGAAGAACTGGCTTTAGTCAGGTCCACTAGGGCAGTGCCACTTTCTGGGACAGGGAAGATATGGCTTTCCATAGCCCCCATTATTGAGCCCCACTCTCTTAGTAACTTCAGTGCCTTCATGGCAAAGAAGGGCCTTCCTCATCTCCTCTTTTGTCTTTTCTTGTACTTGGGATGAGAACAAAGCCAGTGGGGCCAACTCCTCAGTTAGGTACCAAGCGTGTCTACAGAGTGCCACACGTGCTCTGTCAACTATTGTGGCGTCATATGGGGCAAATTCAGCCAAGGTTTCGACCAAATTCCTCAAACACTTCAGGCATTGGCTGGTAGTAGTATTTCTTCTCTTCATTGTACGCCAGTTGAGAGAAATGGGTCTTGAACCTAGAAATGCAATTATTGTATTTCTTACTAATCTATAATATTGTTTTAGGGGTATTAAGATTGATATGATCGATCATTTGCTTGGTGCAGCGGTCACACCCTAATAACTATGAACGTGTTATATATTTATATGCCTTGTATATACTTGTTTTGTAACCTATAATATATTTGTACACCTATATTGCATATTTTTGTAATTTATAATATATTTCTATGCCCTGTATGATGTGTTTTGTGATATATATTAAATAAAATTTTTGTACCTGAACAAATGTAAATATTTATATAATGTGTTTCTTTGGTCCATTAATGTGTCTCACTATGAAACTGTTATCTTAGAGGTTGAGACAGACTCCCTCTATTATGAGTCAAGTCTTGTTACTGATGGGTGAGGAGAAAGACGTAGAGATAAAGAGAATTATAAAGATAGAGAGAGGAAGACAAAGTAAAAGAGAAAGGTGGAGAGAGATAAAGAAAAAAACCTCTGGAAACGTAACTTACCCCTGAGGCTTGTTTTGTCAGTATATGGCATAAGACAAGAGATGAGGAACAAAAGGAATATGAAACAAGAATGAAGCTTAATAAATAGAGATGGAAAGGAAGGAACAAATATATAAATTAAAGAAATTTGAGGAAATCTATAGTATGATAAGTTATTTAAGTATAACAATAATGCCAAGATGTACGATATGCTTGTATCTTATTTGTAGTGAATGTTTAAAATAATACCACGAACATATCAAAATATATTCAAATAAAAATAAACCAATTAAGTTAGATATAATCAATATTAGTATATAAATAATTAAATAAAACTTATATTAGATTTATTATATTGTGACAGTTAATGTATATTGTGGGAAAAATATAAATCATTTAATGTGATAGTCGCTTCTGACAACATTGTGTTACTGACCTCAGCGTCACAACAAAGCTTCTGCCGACAGTATAAGACTGAGACGCCTCATAAAGATTACTGTGAGTATAATTATTCCTCAATGAAGGAATAACAACCTTAAATATACATAAACTTGTTCTTGATTATTCCAATATTTGTCTAATTTGTCTTCAAACTTCTCCACATTGACTGAGGTAAGTCATTGCAGTTGTTGGCTCCTGTGTTGCCCCGGGCCAGCCACACTGTGTCCATGAGGTAAGTAATGTCCTTAATTTGTGATGGTTGTTTAGAGAAGAAAAGTTGATTACATAAGATACAGTACAGTACAGTATTGTCAACCACTGATTTGTTGAAGGTGCTGGAGTACCCATGTCAACCTGTACCCATGTCAACCTGTACCCATGTCAACCTGTACCCATGTCAACCTGTACCCATGTCAACCTGTACCCATGTCAACCTGTACCCATGTCAACCTGTACCCATGTCAACCTGTACCCATGTCAACCTGTACCCATGTCAACCTGTACCCATGTCAACCTGTACCCATGTCAACCTGTACCCATGTCAACCTGTACCCATGTCAACTCAGTGTCACCTGTACCCATGTCAACCTGTACCCATGTCAACCTGTACCCATGTCAACCTGTACCCAACCTGTAATGTCAACCTGTCAACCTGTACCCAACACGACGCAACACGAAAAGCTAAGGTGCTCCGTTGTTTCCTTTTTCCCGTGATTTTATCAAGATTTATCTTATCAACGTTTTCATTGTGGATCTACATGAAATATATATATATATATATATATATATATATATATATATATATATATATATATATATATATATATATATATATATATATATATATATATATATATATATACACAGTATAGTCTTCATTTACGCGGTCAATTGAACCTGTGGAGGTCCGCGTAAAACGAGAAACGCGTAAACGAAATAACAGAACATATGGGATTAATTGAAATAAGGACCGGGCCGACCCCCAAACTACACTTTTTCCGACACAATACCGACGTTGTGGTAAAAATAACATCTTAATTTTAGGATGGTACACACACACAATTAATATTTAAGAGAAATATCAATAATATTAGGTTTTTTAACACTTACGTTAGTAGAAGAGATGGCTGGGCACACGGGGATGGGGGGTTGGTTCCGAGGCAGAGGGCAGATTATTGGCCCTCACCTGTATCACTTGCATCAATTGTATCACTATCCACCACAGAGGCTTGCAGGGCCTCTTTGTCAAACCCCTCAAAGTCCATATCCTCACTATCACTGACTTGGGCTGGCTGTGGTGGGTGGCGGTTGAAGAACTCGGTAATGTTTTGTGACTGGGCGACCTTGTGCGCACCCTGCCCGCGCCGCTTCCCTCGTAAATGATGGAATGAACCGTGTAAATAAAAATTGTCGGTCTGGCAAGGTGCCGCGTAAATGACCAAACGCGTAAACCAAATCCGCGTAAATCGAGACTATACTGCATACAAGTGTGTGTGTATATATATATATATTTCAGCTGACTACATTAAAGGTAAGTGCACAGTCACACTGTATCCATTCTTCATTGTTGATTACTTTTACTGTACTGTATTTAATTTTAGATATTATATGTAATATTTTTTGCATTTTCGATTTACCTCCTGGATTTGGGTCCCTAACCCCGTCGTAAGTCGAGGTAGTTTATGATGTGTTTTGAACAATTGTGACCTACAGTACAGTACTTCCAAATAGTTGGATTAATAAAACAATAATTTTATCCCATAACTTATTAAGAAACCTAACCTAACCAACAACGGGTGGCTAATAATTATGATTTTATTTACATGTCTAATTTTTTGCAGGTGATATTGCTACCATGGAGCCCAACACTCAAGCGATCATGGTGGCAAACCTCTCATTGGGGGCAATAAAGGACCACCTGCCTCCTAACAGAGTTCACCAGGAATTGAGTAAAGGCAAGAAACCAACAGATACTGCGGTGTTCATTGTAAGTCTTACGTCACTGTTGGTATTTCACTGTTGTTTCAAAAACTGTTAGTGAAATGTATGTTGTTCATTATATGGAGGTTTAGCAAACCCTCGATATAACACCCATAACTATTACACTGTGTACCTAGCCAACAAACAGTGTACTTCAGTGTTCCACCCATGACTATTACACTGTGACTGGTACCCTACCCTCATGGTCTCACGAGACTATGTAATATTCACTTAACCAACTTTTACCTAGACAGTTATGGTATATTGACTATATAGTGACCCCTCGTTTAACGAACGCCTCGGTTAACGAAATTTCGATTAACGAACTGCCTTCCATAAGGATCTTCAATTTGGTTAACGAACAAAAATTCGGTTAACGAATTTCTTATGAACCGACCTCAACATGTTTTCGCTTGCACTGGCCGGGCAACCAGCTTTAGTATCAGTCCGCCAATACATTAATCGGTTCTAGGGCTTAAATTCCTTACTATTTTAGTAAATATCAAGAAGTTTATACTATTCAATAATTTTAAAAGTTTAATATTCAATTTTTTAGTCATTTTAACAATTATTGAACATAATTGAAGGTAAAGAAACTAGTTTCTGGCGTGCCATCCAGCCTGTTAACACACCAGACAGGCGTTAGTCTCTGTCTCTGTTTTCAGTGGAGGTAACATCTTGCTTGAGACTCTCTTCAACTAAACACTTTTTTCTGTGTTTCCAAGCAAATTATTGGCCATTTTGAAATTTATTTTACATATTGACAATATATAATGCAGTGCAGTGTTGATTTAAAGAAAATAATCTTGAATTACACCAAGAGAGCTAAAATTTTATGGGTGAAATGGCGCCATGGGGTGACTTCTCTTCCACCCCAATGCCTTCTCTTCCACCCCCATTCTAAATCCCATCATCATCATCATCATCATCATCATCATCATCATCATCATCATCCAGGAGCCTTCTACCTACACACCTCAAAGTAAGTGAACTTTTCTACCATTTTTGTTGAATTTAGGAAATTTTCGGTGAGCTGGAACCAATTACCCTAAAACCCATTGAAACAATGTTTTCGGTTAACGAACGACCTTCTGGAACGGATTGAGTTCGTTAACCGAGGGGTCACTGTATCATATAATATATATTGAGCTGCTATATTCACTACTATACCTATATGTTATTCTCCTCTAGGGAAAACTAAATGCGGTTGGAAAACTTAGGGTGCAAGATGGTACAGAGGAACTTAAACTGCTGTTCAGAGAAGGTAAGTTCGTACATAATCTCAACCCTTAGTTATTCTTCTGACATAACTTAAACCCAACATGACACAATCTAACATAACAAATACTAACACAACACACCACAACACACCCCAACACAACACACCCCAACACAACACACCCCAACACAACACTCCCTAATGCTAACTAAACACAACACTAACACTTTATGTATTTCTTCATATACACATTGTGGTAAGATAAGTTTGTTTGTTTGTTTCAGTCAAGCCAACTGGTGAAATGGGAAGTGGTGTGGATATGATGTGTTATGATGATGCAGCAGTTGGTGTTTATAAAGATCTGAAGCCAATTAGAGGAGACAGTTGGATCATGGTATGGGATGTTCGAGAGAGACAATATCAAGGTTGGGATCCCGATATTTCCCACTCCCTATACATGGGGATTGAGGGTAAGGTGAGGATCTTTTATGTCCCCTCCCCCATCAGTACACTGCCATTTAGAAATATAATTACTATTTGGCAGTGTAACTATGCGGCAAACAAAAGAATCCTTTTCGGGGTCATAAGTGAGGTGATTAAACACCCCGAGATCACTACAAACGGCGTATACCATACAATAATTGGCGTGGTGGATCCTACGTGCCTGCACCCCGGCGCCTCAAGAACAGATCTATTGTTACACACCTTTATGAACGAACGTGGCACAAAGAAGCTCCGAGGGACTGTCGAGAGAGGACAGATTATCAGGACTTCTAATATGATGGTACGTTGATGACCCAGTGTGTGTACTGTACATTGTGAACAACAGCTCTCTAACGTGTGTACAATTATCTAAACTAACTGAGGTTAGGTTAGCATTAAGGGGTTTAATCATCAACTGGGGTGTACAGTAACCTTCACTCCCCAGGCAGTCTTAGTGTTTAATCATCAGCTGAAATAAACTGGGGTGCCTAATGTTCACCTGAGCCTATCTTGTTGTTGTTCAGTGAAGGAAAATTATTTATTTATTTATTTATTTATTTCAGGTGGAGCACTACAATAACAAGTATGTGGCCAAGGTTTTCTCGGCCACATCAGTGGTAAGATTTAGTTCAGCATGCAGTGAAGAGTTTGAACCTATTACTGACTATGAAAATTACAGAGTCACTGGTAAGATTACGTCGTACAGCTCGTTGAAGTATGGATGATCCGGATGTAGTTAAACCCAGATGATGTGGATGAGTGTTTCTGAATCTGTGTCAGCTAATATGTTGATTCCTGACCCTTCAACTACTTTCTGTGTACTGTCCCACACTACTGTACTGTCCCCACACTACTGTGTCACTGCCCCACACTATACTGTGTCACTGCCCCCACACTGTACTGTATCACTGCCCCCACACTGTACTGTGTCACTGACCCCACACTGTACTGTGTCACTGCCCCACATTATACTGTGCCACTGCCCACACGCTGTACTGTGTCACTGACCCCACACTGTACTGTGCCACTGCCCCACACTACTGTGTCACTGCCCTACATTATTGTACTGTCCCCACACTGTACTGTGTCACTGCCCCACACTATTGTACTGTCCCCACACTGTACTGTGTCACTGCCCTACATTATTGTAATTGTCCCCACACTGTACTGTGTCACTGCCCCACACTATTGTACTGTCCCCACACTGTACTGTGTCACTGCCCTACACCATTGTACTGTCCCCACACTGTACTGTGTCACTGCCCCACACTGTACTGTGTCACTGCCCCACACTATTGTACTGTCCCCACACTGTACTGTGTCACTGCCCCACACGACTGTACTGTCCCCACACTGTACTGTGTCACTGCCCCACACTGTACTGTGTCACTGCCCCACACTACTGTGTCACTGCCCCACACTATTGTACTGTCCCCACACTGTACTGTGTCACTGCCCTAAAGTTGATATTACTGGAGGAAACAGCACAATAATATTTGTCATTGTCGTGTTTTCCACAGATGTGGAGAAGGCGGAAATAACCCGCCTGAGAGAGTGGTGGGCCTCTCACCACCATGAACTTCCACCAAAAGCACAACAGACGGACCCCTCTCAACAGGTTGCCCAACCACCAAGGTGCTTGTCTTTCAATAGTTGAACAAGTTATTTCTTTGTAATAATAATATAGTCACTCCACATACTGTAATGTTATATATTGTCTTGCCAGTTGTCGTATGGCTGCTGTGATTGGCAGGTCATTATTATCAATAATTTTCCATAAGGATTGATCACTCAAGTGTGGTTGTGTTGTTTTGCAGGGTGCAGGACACTGTCAGGGTGGAGGACAGTGCCAGGGTGAAGGACACTGATCGTCCCATCAAAAGAACCTATCCATCGCCCAGGGGGTCAAGTACACCCGCTAAACGTAAGTGTTGAATTTTTCACGTTTTATTTTTTGTTTTCGTCGTTAATCGGTCTTATTTTTCTCGCGTGTGTTGGTATACGGCAGTCGATTATCGGAAAGTACACTCACGGCCTCAGCCTAACCTAACCCCTTGATGAGTGCGGTCTGGTAAATGTGGAAGAAACGTTTTAGAATAATTTATCCTCCGGGACGTACGACCGACTCTGCCTCCATCCAACACCGTGCGGCAGACGCGTACACGATCTTTTATTTAACAATATTGACAATGTTCAAATAGCCTTACACAAACTGTCAAACTCAGACCCAAGTAGAGTACAATTATACAAGACTATCAATGCAACTGTTGATACAATGTGTAATACAAAGATAAAGATGAACGAGTGGACACCAGTGAGAGTGGGTGGCCAGGAACATATGAGGCAGGGGCCATGGAGGAGGAACAGGGGCCATGGAGGAAGAACAGGGGCCATGGAGGAGGAACAGAGGCCATGGAGGAGGAACAGGGGCCATGGAGGAAGAACAGGGGCCATGGAGGAGGAACAGAGGCCATGGAGGAGGAACAGGGGCCATGGAGGAGGAACAGGGGCCATGTGGTGTTATTCAGTTGGTGAAGAGTGCCCATAACTTATTAACTTGAAGATTAATGGTGGCTCTTATGACACAATTGTTAACTCAACACATGTTATTGCTGGGTTCAAACAGCTGCCTTTAACCCAACAGTTCAGGAGTGAAGGTTAACAATTATACTCTGTATAAAAGATTTAAAAAATGACAACCATAATAAGTGTGTAGGTTCCATAACAACTAATATATAAACAATAAACTATTTTGTAATAGTAATTTACACCCATAAATAATAGAGCAGCACTGAATGGTTAATACTTAACTAAACCCAATTTGAAAAGGTATCCACCACTGACAAACTGAGACATCCTTCCACCTCCAAGGCCAGCCAGTGACTGACTTGGCTCCAATATTAATAAACTCCCACATTATGCTACAAAAATGCCTTCATACATACAGAAAAATATTTGATGTATCAAATACCAGCATATATGTCACCTCCATCTGGGTCTGGGGAGCCTCTGAGGCAGAGGGAGCAATGTCTGCCAATAACTAGTTATGTAAGTCACTGTATTGTTCTGTACTGCCTTCTCTCCCTCCTATATCCTTCTCCCTCCTATATCCTTCTCTCCCCTCTCCCTCCTATATCCTTCTCTCCTCCTCCTTTTATCCCTTCTCTCCTCCTCCTATATCCTTCTCTCTCCCTCCTATATCCTCTTCTCTCCTCCTCCTATATCCTTTTCTCTCCCTCCTCTATCCTTCTCTCCCACTCCTCTATATCCTTCTCTCCCCTCCTCCTTTATCCTTCTCTCCTCCTCCTATATCCTTCTCTCTCCTCTATAGCCTTCTCTCCTCCTCCTATATCCTTCTCTCCCTCCTACTGCCTTCTCTCTCCCTCCTATATCCTTCTCTCCCTCCTATATCCTTCTCTCCCTCCTATATCCTTCTCTCCCTCCTATATCCTTCTCTCCCTCCTCCTATATCCTTCTCTCCCTCCTATATCCTTCTCTCCCTCCTCCTATATCCTTCTCTCCCTCCTCCTATATCCTTCTCTCCCTCCTCCTATATCCTTCTCTCCCTCCTCCTATATCCTTCTCTCCCTCCTCCTTTATCCTTCTCACCCTTCTTTATCCTTCTTTACCTTTCCTTCCCTTCTCTATTTAAGTAGTGAACAACCTAACTGGTAATAGGCATTTGATGACCTTTTCTGCTCTTCTTGGTCACACTGCCTAAACATTATTATTGTAAGTTAAAACAATTGTCACTCAACATTTTCAGTGTCCCGGCCATCGACGAGTGGGGAGGTGGGAGCCAGCGTTAACCAAGACCCCAGGGAATATATAACACGTGAGAGGAAGTATTTGTTGTGGCATCTGTGTGTTTGTTTACGTGGCATTAAAACTCCCAGAATGACCCCTAAGGATCCTTACAATACCAGCCACACTTGATTTACTCTTTGTATTGATGTTACATAATGTTTTTCAGGTGTTACAGGGGAATATAGCGACGTGACAATAGAACAATTTTTAGACGCTGGTAAAGTGGGGGAGCTGTATGAAATAGCTGTAAAGATAAAGAGCTTCAATATACTGAAGACACCACATGCAGGTATTGTTATCAGTAATAGTAAGTGTTGTATACATCTAAAATACCTTAATGTAAGACAAATACAATGATAAAATACAATAAATCAGGTAAATGAAATACAGCAAGCTCTTAAAATTTGTGAGGGTTTGGATCTCAAAATGGCCATGAATAACATTTGCCCTTAGGACAATTATTTTTTTTACCTGTATTGTGTGTAGACACATATACACTACAGGTAAAAGAAATTACTGTGTATAAAAATAAATGGCTCCCTGTCCCGGCTGATAACAAGTGTCCACAGACATTGTTGGGTACATCCAGGGTGTCATCTGTGCATAATGGAGTTGTCAGGGCAAGTTGTAACCTCGTTGATAAGTGAGGAGCATATATAAACTGACTGTGTGAGGACTTTACTGTGGTGTATGGTTGAGAGTTAACAAAGAGCTGCTGTGTTATCTACCTTGCAGGACCAACACACTGTAGTTTGTTTATCTCGCAGTACTCAACTGCCATTCGTCCCTCGGTGTACCCCCATCAACAAAACCGTGTTTTGCGTTGACAGATGAACCAGCTACGAGGGACTTAGAGGGTCGGCACAAGTGGAGTACACTCATACCACAAGACGCCATTGAACTGGAATTTGCCGAAATTTGGTCCGAGACAAAAATGAAAGCTAATCTGGGTGGAGAGGAATTGAGACGATTCTTTGGTAAGTATGAAAACTTTTATTCTTGATGTCATCTGTTGCTCTTAAGAGTTCTTTATTATGGTTGGAGGTAGAGGTATTGGTGCACACACACACACACACATGTAACTTCCTCTGAAGACTCACATTTAATTAGGGAATTACCAGATATTGTTAAAAAACTGTGTCTTAGTTGACTTCTCTGAGATGGGTGGACGGATACAGGCAGTTATATGTACAGAGAGGCTGGCCACTTGATCTGGGACTGAGGACTGTGAGCTTGAGAGCAGTGTTAGAGATGGTGTTTAGATCTGTTAGGAGTGAAGTGGTCTCTCAGGCTACTGCTCAGTGGTAGATCAGCAATGTGTGGTGTCCAGCTAAAGACTGACTAGCTATACCAGGGCAGTGTAGAGTATACCCAAGACAATATACCATAACAACAGCATTATATTCTCTCAACAGCTCTGCCTGCAGCTTATTCGTGGGAACAACATGGACTTGACCGCCAACTGTCAAACATATTGAACTCACTGAAGGACTCTCAAGAGTATTACTTCTTTGGAGTAAGAAAGAACTCGACCGAAGACGGTAAAATTTTCTTCAAAATTACACAGACGGCAGTACAACTCATATCCATGTAGTGATGATTGTCTCACTTACCTCGTGTTATGCTGCTTAATGTATATAATTATCAAGTAAATGAGTCACTTTTCTGGAAGAATGTAATAGTATTATTAAAGTGTAAGATGAGTGTAGTTATTGTAAGTGTTATTGTAAGTATGCACCACAATATTTTGTAATTTATACCTCAGGTCTTAATTTACATGTAAAGTGTTATTAGTAATTATTATACTTAGTTATATTAGCACTTTAGTTATCTGACAGGTCTGTCCTTAACTTTAATCACATATAATTATTTTTGGGTTGAGACAATATTTTACAAGCGAGAAAGACCTGAACTGTGGCTTCCTGTGAGTACTGCAGTCAATATTTTAGAGTTCCTGTGAGTACTGCAGTTATCACAAGCTGCCGGTTTATATGAGTACTGTATATGAGTCAATATATTTATGAGCAAGAAAGCCTTTATTACTATTATAATTGTGTTTGAGGTTTATGAGAAAGAATTGTGTGTTTTGGTTTATTGAAAGATGTATTTGTATTTCATATTTCTCACTGAAGGGAAAAACGTGAAAGATGATGATTTTGTTAATTTGGTTACTAACAAAAGTAAATAATAGGTATTTGTAGGGCTGAATTGTTATTACCTGTAATTAAGCTAATTCGACTATAACATTAACCTTACCCTATCTAGGTAACATAAGGTTAATGAAACAGGTGAATAATGCTCAGGTAATCTACCTTGTTTAACTCACATTTTCAGTCATTTTTAATACCTTGTGTGCAGATTAAAATCATCTGTTGTTAATATTAAAAGTGTCGTCCCTGTAGTGAATTTATTGATTTTTTTTATTCATTTGCAAGACTTTATTTACTTTAGTTGTGTTTTAGGTAATGTAACTCGTCAAGTTTATTGTGAAAATATTTCTGTGCAATGTCATATTGTGTATATTTTTATATGTGAACAATATATTACCTTTATATAATGTGTGTATATTTTGCCTCTGATAGTTTGTGAAGAAGAAAATGTCTTACTCATTCAATCTGTCTATTGAATGAACCAGTTATCTCGTGCTATATCTGTCTCACTGTCTCTCAACTGTATACACTACGCCCGGATAATGAGCGCATCTTTATTTCTCGGTCCCCCGGACGTACCCAAGAATGTCTGCGGGTAGTTTTTAAAGTCGCCGGCACTTTAGCGGCCGGTACCGAGATCCGGCGACTTTTGTGGCAGCCTGCAAGGTGTCTCTTGTCTCGGGAGGTCGTGAGATCCGGCGACTTTTGTGGCATCCTGCAAGGTGTCTCTTGTCTCGGGAGGTCGTGAGATCCGGCGACTTTTGTGGCATCCTGCAAGGTGTCTCTTGTACCGAAGTCGTGAATCCAGCGACTTTTGTGGCATCCTGCAGAGTGTCTTGTCTCAGAGTCGTGAGATCCAGCGACTTTTATGGCGTCCTGCAAGGTGTCTCTTGTCTCGAAGGAGTCGTCGCAGGAATCCGGCGGCACGACTTTTATCCAGCGTCCTGCAAGTCTGTCTCTTGTCTCAAAATTACGTATGAATCCGGCGCTTTATGGCATCCTGCAAGGTGTCTCTCTTATTTGTCTCAGAGATGCGAATCCGGCGACTTTTGTGGCGTCTGCAAGAATTCTTGTCTCGGAAGTGCGTGAGATCCGGCGACTTTGTGGCATCCTGCGAGTATACCGCCCAATGCCGGAAGTCGTGAATCCGGCGACTTTGTGGCGTCCTGCAAAGTGTCTCTTGTCTCGGGAAATTAATGAATCCGGCGACTTTTGGCATCCTCAAGTGTCTCTTGTCTCGGGAAGTGCATTGAGATCCGGCGACTTTTGTGGCATCCTGCAAGAGTGTCTTGTCTCTGGGAGAATTAAAGTGAGATCCGGCGACTTTTGTGGCATCCTGCAAGGTGTCTCTTGTCTCGGGAGGTCGTGAGATCCGGCGACTTTTGTGGCATCCTGCAAGGTGTCTCTTGTCTCGGGAGGTCGTGAGATCCGGCGACTTTTGTGGCATCCTGCAAGGTGTCTCTTGTCTCGGGAGGTCGTGAGATCCGGCGACTTTTGTGGCATCCTGCAAGGTGTCTCTTGTCTCGGGAGGTCGTGAGATCCGGCGACTTTTGTGGCATCCTGCAAGGTGTCTCTTGTCTAAAATTAAATTGAGATCCGGCGACTTTATGGCGTCCTGCAAGGTGTCTCTTGTCTCGGGAAGTGCATTGAGATCCAGCCGACTTTTGTAGCATCACAAAGAGTGTCTCTTGTCTCGAGAAGTCCATTGAATCCGGCGACTTTTGTGGCATCCTGCAAGAGTGTCTCTTGTCTCGGGAAGTCGTGAGATCCAGTGACTTTGTAATCCTGCAAGGTGTCTCTTGTCTAGGAGGTCGTAGAGATCCGGCGACTTTGTGGCATCCTGCAAGGTGTCTCTTGTGTCTCGGGGAGGTCGTGAGATCCGGCGACTTTTGTAGCATCCTGCAAGGTGTCTCTTGTCTACAAGGGAAGGTCGTGAGATCGGCGACTTTAATGGCATCCTGCCAAGAGTGTCTCTTGGCTCTCGGTCGTAGAGATCCGGCGACTTTTGTGGCATCCTGCAAGGTGTCTCTTGTCTCGGGAGGTCGTGAGATCCGGCGACTTTTGTGGCATCCTGCAAGGTGTCTCTTGTCTCGGGAGGTCGTGAGATCCGGCGACTTTTGTGGCATCCTGCAAGGTGTCTCTTGTCTCGGGAGGTCGTCATAACCCTCGTGCATCTGGTAACAACTGTGCTCTTAGCCGCCGCCACACTTCTCTTAGCCACAAGTTTATCCGTGACAAAGCCAATGTCCCTTAAGACTGACCCATGTTGAGGAAGGTGGTACCACAAAGGAAGGATTTACTCACACGATCATCAGTGGCAGGGAGAGGAGACTGGGGCCATCAAGGAGTGGTGAGTAAAACTATTTCTCTATAACAGTTGTCATTTTTTGTTTGTCGGAATATTAATTCATTTACTCTGGTAATGATACATTTTTTTATTATGTAAATGAATGGTTTATATAATTTATTTATCACTGAGCTCGTACCATTTTCATAGAAGACGACAAAATATGTTTTTCTCCCATACTGTACGTACGCCTGGCAGGGGGGAGTGACTATCAGGTGTAGGGGCCTCTGTTGTACTGTATGTACTATTTGCAGGTACCAAACAGGAGGTACTGGGAAGGTATTGGAAGCATAATGTGTTGTCTAATGGGAGACCCTGCTGTCATATGTGACCAAGTCCCAGGTTGATGATCTGACTTTCTGCCTCATTTACACACAATTGCAGGGTCTCAATTGTTTCTCTTACAACACAACATACATAATGTATATTGTTTCTCAATCATAATTTATTTTTTTTATTTATTTATGGTTATTACTGTACTGTATTATTATTTTATTTGTATTTGTATTAATTTTATTAATTGTTGAAATAATAATAATAGATATTATTATCATCATCACCATCATTATTATTATTATTATTATATTTTCACCCCCTGGGCCTGTGGTCTGGTGGGTTAATACCCGTAAAAAACATCAGTTGTATCATTAATAAGGAACGGCTGGCCTCTGTTGTCTTTACATAACAATTGTTTATCAATATTCACGAGAATATAATTATAATACAATAATTTAACTGATATAAAACAGACGCTCCTATAGGTTCAAGAAAATATGAAATGAAATTGAAAAATAATAAATAAAATGAAATAATCTGTTTTAATTGGTAATTGCTACCAAAAAGATACAAAATTTATATATCCTAGATAAGAATAATATAAAATTGAAGTAATGCAATTTATTAGTGTATAAATAGAAGATATCTGGAAAAAGGTAAATATTTCAAGAAAATAAGTAAATGCCATAAATAAGTATTAATACGTATTTCACGGTCATAAAACAACACTAAGAATGTGTATATAGATTAAAGTAACGTTATATATGACTTAAGTTTATTATATATATTGAGACAACGATATATTAGGGGTGTCAAAAGCGGCATGTGGCAACTATCCCAGAGGCAATTACTGAGACCTTGTGAATGAGACGAATCGACTTTTGTGTGAGCGTTGTGTTCCTCTCTCACCTCTCAGCTCTACACCCGGCCCCTCACCTCTCACACAACCCTCTGTCTCCCTCACCTCTCATTTAGCCTTGAGGGGCCAGGAAACCCCTCACAGCGCCTCTAGATAAGGTAAGTGCCATTTCCTGTTGCAAATTTTTTATTCTAAATTAACTCTTTATCTACAGCCAAGTTGGTGTTTAATAGATTTAAATATAGATTATAGAATGATTTTGGTATTAGTTATGTTAATTGGGTGTTTAATGACGTATTTAGAGGTTTATTGAGGTAGGTAGTGATTGTCTAGGTCCATGTTTACGTGGAGGTAACGACCCTAATATAAATCATTAATTATTATTTTTATTATTAATTTATAGATGTTTAAACGTATTATTAAATAAAGAACAAATAATTATACCAAGAAGGTTTTATTATTATTTGGAATTCGCAGTAGTTCTCGGGCCATTGCCAGAAGGTAAACCAGGCAGATAGGTTATTGGGTCTTATAAGAAGGTCGTTCAGATATCTAGACGGTCCGTCCCTCGTGACGATCTTCAGGAGTGAAGTGCTTCCCCATCTGGAGTACTGTCACCCCATCTGGTCCCCGAGATATGCTAGGGACTGTCAGTTGGTTGAAAATGTTCAAAGGAGGGCCACCAAACTGGTGCCTGCACTTCGGCACCTCAGCTAACCTGAGAGATTGGAGCGCCTGAACTTGCCTAGCTTATACTACAGACGGGCAAGGGGGGACCTAGTTGAGGTGTATAAGCATCTCAGGGGGCACTACTCAGTTGAGTGTCCTTACTTGGAGCTGGCGGACACTCGCCCCACAAGGGGTCACAGTTCAAGAGTGAAGAAGCCACAAGTCCAGAAAACTGTGAGGGCAAACTTTTCTGAGTGTGAGCTGTGAACTCTTGGAACAATCTACCAGAGAGTGTTGTGACGGCACCGAGTGTGAGCTGTGAACTCTTGGAACAATCTACCAGAGAGTGTTGTGACGGCACCGAGTGTGAGCTCTTTCAAGAGAAGACTTGACCAACACTGGAGCAGGTTCAGGTACATTCAGGAGCCAGTGCATGCCCAGTACTTACCACCAGTGTGTGACAGAGACCCAGTACTTACCACCAGTGTGTAACAGAGACGTGAACGATCGCCCAAGCGGCTAACGAGACGATCAGTGGTGAAGAGGATAAAAGTAAAGAAAAAAAGGCGGGAAAGAGAGGCGAGGTGTTTGAGGAGGAGACCGGGGGTGTACTATGCAGAATACCGGCGATGTTCCCTCAGCTGAGTCGTTCATTACGTTACTTAATTTACGTTTTATTCTCTTCGTCACTGATGGGTCTGTTAGGCGGCCGGTTACATCTCTGTTACACACTGTTATTAGTTAGATACTGGTTCGCTGTAACACACTGTTAGATAAATACTGGCTCTGTTACACACTGTTACTAGGCAAGTACTGGATCTCTGTTACACACTGTTACTGGACAAGTACTGGCTCTGTTACACACTGTTACTGGGCAAGTACTGGATCTCTGTTCCACACTGTTACTGGACAAGTACTGGCTCTCTCATAAACGCGATTAACAATTTAACACAGTTGGTCCTAAAGGAAAGTAGAATGGAAGAAAACGGAGTTAGTTATTTAAGGATAGACTTTTTTATTTTTTTTACCCCATTGCTATTGTCGCAAGTATTTATTTTCGTCTTTCAGGAATCATGTATGGGCGGCAGGCATGGGTGGGTGTATCGTGGGCGTGTGTGCTATGGGCGTGGTTGGCTACGGACGTGTCAGCGGCTCCAGCATCTAAAAATAAAGGGAATTCTACAGTAAGTTAAATTGTCTGTTTAATTTGGTAGTCTCTCTCTCTCTCTCTCTCTCTCTCTCTCTCTCTCTCTCTCTCTCTCTCTCTCTCTCTCTCTCTCTCTCTCTCTCTCTCTCTCTCTCTCTCTCTCTCTCTCTCTCTCTCTCTCTCTCTCTCTTAATTTATTGATTTTTAGTGACTTCAAAACTATGTATGTATGTATGTATGTATCTATGTATGTATGTATGTATGTATGTATGTATGTATGTATGTATATCCATCTATCTCCCAACAGATGGTAACAGTGCCGTCAGACTTGCTGATACAGTTACTGGACGTCAGCAGGTCGTTACAGAAGTTACTACCAGCTGATACCCCCATCCCCCTGCTTGATGTCAGCCCCGAGGAAGGTAAGGGGACTGTTTTGTTGTTCTGGGGTCCATTTAACCTCATTTAGCATAGTCTTAACTACCCTAATATAGTTTAGCCGTACTTAATCTAACCTATCCTAACGTAATCTAACCTAAAACAAACCTTAACTACCCTAATTAAGCCTTACTAATCTTAAACTAAGCTAACCTACCCACACCTAAGCTAACCTACCCACACCTAAGCTAACCTACCCACACCTAAGCTAACCTACCCACACCTAAGCTAACCTACCCACACCTAAGCTAACCCTACCCACACCTAAGCTAACCTACCCACACCTAAGCTAACCCTACCCACACCTAAGCTAACCCTACCCACACCTAAGCTAACCCTACCCTCCATGTTTGTTGACAGTACTGGCTCGGGTTAACGACGAAGGACCAAACTCACTGTTAACTCTGGCTCTACGTCACCACGCTCTACTGCAACAACGTAACGAAGATTTACTCACCCAACAAGGTCGTTGTACTGCCCAGATCGAGGCACTACAGGAGGATAAACAAGAACTCCGTCTACAGCTACAGGATTGCAAGAAAAAACTACAGTACCTTCAGAAAGGCCCTACAGATATCCTACCTCCTACAGACAGCGCCAAACCTACAGATACTACAGAGGATGTTAAAAAAGGCGTTAAAATAGATGATTTATGTCCTTGTAGAGAGAATTTAACAGAAGCACAGTTGGAAGAGAGGAATTTTGTAGGATTGGATTGTGTCTGTGAGAACGTGACCATACTTCCCAAGAC
>NW_024734343.1:12500-57500 GCF_018991925.1 Homarus americanus | reverse complement strand
TCTCTGTATGTATGTATGTATGTATGTATGTATGTATGTATGTATGTATGTTATGTGTGAGTGAATTCTTTGTACACAAGAATACATTTGACATTTTAAATACAGTTTTGTGAGGCGACTTAAGAGGTGAACCTGTGTGTGTGTGTGTGTGTGTGTGTGTGTGTGTGTGTGTGTCTTATACATACACTGTCTGTTTAGCTATCTATCTATGACACGGGTACAGACACGGGTACAGACACAGGTACAGACACGGGTACAGACACGGGTACAGACACAGGTACAGTGATGGTTCAATAGGTTTCTGTAGCTTACTGACCTCTGTAGTGAAGCTATTTATTGGGTACACACTGTAGTACCTTGATGAGAGAGAGAGAGAGAGAGAGAGATTAACACAGGAACCAATATTAATTAGGCCTCAAATCGATATAATACTCGTGCCCTTTTAACACTGGGGGCCATAGGTCAGATGTTGCTATGGTAACCGTTTGTTTACTTAATAGGGCTTGCCAAATGTATAATAATATTGATTTTTTTTTTATATAAGAATATTTATATGGTGTTGTTTTTCTCCTGCCATTACAGGTGAGGAAATGGTGGCGATCGGGTACAGTGCCGATCACACACACACACACACATACACCGTAAATTAATCTATAGTTGATATAATACCCATTTTATCACGTACTGAAAACCACATTGAACAAGGTCACAGTATCGTACATCAACACCACAGGAAAGAATATTAAAATGATAATCATCGTACACCGCAACCTAGACTCTCACCTCCACCAATCACGTGCGTGTCTACCAGCCTTCGTATCTTACAGACTATCTTGCAAGGTTGGGGAACATTAACGTGCTTTCTCACTGTCAAGCAATATTATGCAATGCCAAAAACGTATGTAAATATTGCAAAACGTCGGGACCATCTTCCTAAAAGTGGTCATTGCGATGGTAGAATGTTGAGAGCGTTAAAGTGTGCAACTATCGCCTCGTTCTTTGGGGTCGATGTGTGTTGCTTCAGTGGTGTTTGTGAAAGTTATCGTTTGTTTGTTGTCCTTCCTGTGTGTGTGTGGTTATAGAAGTAGCCATTATATTACTACTACTACTATTACTACTACTACTACTACTACTACTACTACTACCACTACTACTACTACTACCACTACTACTACTACTACTACTACCACCCACCACCATCACCACCCACCACAACACCTGTTCCACCTGGCGTCAAGTAAATCAATTACCTGAGTTGATTGTCCTCACCTTGTTGTGGCAGAGTGACTGAGTTAATGGTGGTTGATGGTGGTTCATGGTGTGAGAGAGAGAGAGAGAGAGAGAGAGAGAGGATGTATGGATGAATGGCGGGGTGTTGGGTAGGGGGTAGGAACACACCCGTCCATCAAGGATAAATTCGCCTCCCTCTCTCTCTCTGTCTCTCTCTCACTCTCTCACTCTCTCTGTCTCCCTCTCTCCCTCTCTCCCTCTCTCTCTCTCTCCCTCTCTCTCTCTCTCTCTCTCTCACCAGGGCGGGGTACAGGTGGCAGGTAACAGAGCTTTACGTAAAGACACCCACCACATGACTCGTTCTGGTTCACTCTATTGAGGTCGACGACACCCACATACATACATACATACAATACATACATACATACATACATACAATACATACATACATACATACATACATACATACATACAGCGCCGTACCATGGTGTGACAAGGAAGGTTTTACGTCACCTTTATAGAAGCTGTTTCAATATGGGTCTGTATCTGTGTGTGTGATGTGACAGAGTAGTGTGACGCTGTGTGACGGTGTGGCTGTGTGACGGTGTGGCTGTGTGACGGTGTGGCTGTGTGACGGTGTGGCTGTGTGACGGTGTGGCTGTGTGTGACGGTGTGGCTGTGTGACGGTGTGGCTGTGTGACGGTGCTTGGGAAAGTTTTGAAAGACCTATCCATGTATGTCTTTCCTGAGCACGAGATGTAGGTAGTGTGTGTGTGTGTGTGTGTGTGTGTGTGTGTGTGTTGTGGAGTATGAGCGTTTGTATAGACACACACACACACGCACATACTGTTCTGGTGGGAGTCTCTGTGATATCTCGAGTAACCTGTGGTACTTATTCACACCTGGGTCGACGATGGGTGCCCAGGGTATCGAACTAGTGACTCTTAGGATATCACTCGTGAGGTGTATCCACTTATCCATTACCTGAAGTAGAGTCTTAGAGAAATTTTACCGCCATTTCGGATCTATGACTGCCATTAAGTGAGTTATTTTCCCCAGGATCATTATATCATCCGTCTTAGTCCATCCTAGTGAAAATATAATGGGTGTGGCATTTTTTTCCCAGGATCATTATATCATCCGTCTTAGTCCATCCTAGTGAAAGTAATCCAGGCCTCACTAATTTTTTTCCCAGGAGAACATCGATAACTATAGTACTTCCTGGTAATAAAATAACTCTAAGATATTATTCCCAGGATGATCATCGCCCCTATACGTTGTTCCTCCTAGTGAAAGTATATTGCACGCTACACTTATTATTTATTCCCAGTATTAACACCTCCCTGGCGTTGTACTTCCTAGTTAAGAGATTCATGTATATTTGGGTTATTTCGTCCTATACTATGGCGGTGTTCATCCTGGGGAGATAAATTGTTCTTTTTTCTAGTATTATTGTCTACCGTCGTTGTTCATCCTGTTGTGAGAATATTCTAGATAGATAGATAGATAGATATAAATACGGTTTAGTTTTATAAATTCCTCTGAACATTCTCCAACAAGTGAGAAGGTCAAAGGTCACACTTGAACGGAGAGAAAACTGGTCACCTGGTTGGCCTTGGGTATGGTGACGTCTTGGAAATTCGGCTTCTGATTGGTCTTTGATTGTGTGGTATTATGGGAAATTCGGCTTCTGATTGGTCTTTGATTGTGTGGTATTATGGGAAATTCGGCTCCTGATTGGTCTTTGATTTTGTGACATCAGGTGAAATTCGGCTCCTAATTGGTCTTTGATTTTGTGACATCAGGTGAAATTCGGTTTATGATTGGTGTTTAATTCGGTGACGTTATGGGAAACTCGGCTTCTGATTGGTCTTTGATTGTGTGGTATTATGGGAAATTCGGCTCCTGATTGGTCTTTGATTTTGTGACATCAGGTGAAATTCGGCTTATGATTGGTGTTTAATTGGGTGACGTTATGGGAAACTCGGCTTCTGATTGGTCTTTAATTCGGTGACGTCATAAGGAAAATTGGGTCTTAGATCTTGGTTGGCCTAGTGGTCAGTGGTGACGTCATAAAAACAGCTTCATGTTCGTCTCTGATTGGTTGATATGTCTCTTGTTTTCCTTCGATTTCCCCTTTCTTCTTCGTCCTCATTTCCTCCCTTGCTACTTCCTCTTCCTCCTCCTCTCCCTTCTTCGTCTTTCCTTCGTCTCTCTCTCTCTCTCTCTCTCTCTCTCTCTCTCTCTCTTATAAGCGAGTTTGGCTCAAATATTTCAACATCTTATTGTTAGAGGAACTGGTTATGTGAAGTGTGGGAGGGAGTGAGGGAGAGAGAGAGGGAGTGAGGGAGAGAGGGAGGGAGATGCTGTGTGTGTGTAGGAGGGAAAGAGTGCACCTCTCTCTCTCTCTCCCTCTCTCTCCCTTGAGTACGATAATTTAACCCCTTGAGTACGATATCTTAACCCCTTGCGTACGATACGTTTTCCCCTAACCACAATGAGTCATGCCAGATGTAGGATAACCCATCAATCAACTCAGAACCAAAAGGACATATATTTAGGGATAAGTACATGCTATAGAGACGATTTTAACCTCTCTAGCGTAAGAAAATGAGCTGTATCACCCGGATTAAGGTGAAATTCCCTGGAGATATGTTATTTTACGCATCAGAAGGTCTTAATAATACGGTCTTATGGGAATTTTCATGCTTGCAATTGCTTTAAAAAATTTCCCTTAATATTTGTGGTTCATATCTTCACACACACGTAAATGAAACTATTAAAACGACACTGAGTAATTTTATAGGGATAATACTTGTTATTTTGACGTTTTTTTGTGATTATTTGTGATTACTGGGTCGTATTATTGTTGGTTTATATTGTTTTAGAAGTAGAAAGTTATACCTTGTGAATTATTGGTTGTTAGGTTATGGAAATATTGGAACATTAGGAATATATTATTGGAACATGGAATTATTGTTATTTATGAGGTTTTTTAGGAGACTTCAACGTGATCGAAAGTTCCAAGCCTGTTTGATAGTTTAACTACTACTACTGCTACTACTACTACTACTACTACTTCTACTAAACAATGACTCACACTTAACCTTAACTCACTTGCATACATCAAATCCCTATAAAAACTTGTCGAAGGTCAATAATATTCCCGATACAGTTATTTACCGGAAGTAACACTATCTGCTATCAATATATCACATAGAACTAACACATTTATAACAATAGAATAATAAAATAAATGATAGTTTTGTAATAATTATTTAAATGAGATATAATTAGGTATATAATTTTTAGAAGATAATCAATTTTTCAAGACCAAGTGAGATTTTGCACCAAGGTAAACACGATGGCCGGAAGTACAGGTAAATGACAATATTTCGTGTTTTTTTTGTTTTTTTGTCCTCGGGAGAATAATCTGTTTCCTCTAAAGAATAAAACACAATAATATCTCCTTTGTGGTTAATATTCGCCAAGATTTCACATTGGGATAGTTTTAAATCACAGGAAACTGATATTTTTAGCGAAGTATTCATAGCCTGAGGGGTTACTTGTGGCTCTTATGTTACCGGTAGCCTCGCGGTAGTCTGAAGTACATAGCCTGAGGGGTTACTTGTGGTTCTTATGTTACCGGTAGCCTCGCGGTAGTCTGAAGTACATAGCCTGAGGGGTTACTTGTGGCTCTTATGTTACCGGTAGCCTCGCGGTAGTCTGAAGTACATAGCCTCGAGAAATAGGTACAGGAAGGCTCTTTGTAAAGGCTACTTACTTCCTGTACACTTAAAGTCTCTCTCTATCCTCACCAGAATATAGATTTTTGTGGAGTACATCTTGTCTCGCGTTCATACCCACACACCCATCCACACACACATCCCTGTATCCAACTAGCCACACGTCAGTACACCCGCTATCCACCCGGAGATGACGTCTACCCATCTGTCTATCTCTGTATCTGTCTATCTATCTGTCCGTTAGTTGAACAAAGTCACTTTTTTGGCCAAATGCCTGAACTTTAAGCGGCATTCTCTCTCTCTCTCTCTCTCTCTCTCTCTCTCTCTCTGAGCGTTACAACACACTGGTAACATCAAAGAGGTGACGTAACAGCAGATTCCTACCATTGTTATAGTGATGATAACATGTTAATCTCTCTTCAAGTACACACACACACACACACACACACACACACACACACACACACACATGACACGTTTCAGAATCCATTTTGCGTTACTAATCGTTTTCTCTCTCTCTCTCTCTCTCTCTCTCTCTCTCTCTCTCTCTCTCAACAATCTAATGACCTTTCTCTAATCTTTACAGGTAAGTTCGAGGCCACAGGTGTACGCAGGTAACATAATTGGCCAATCAGTGAGTACCTTCAGTTATTAGCTAATCACTTAGTACCTTGAGTGATTTGGTTAGGTTGGATTTGGTTAGAACTACGTTAGGTCTGGTTAGGTTTGGTTAGGTTATGTTTCATTACATCAGTGTTACCAATTCACTTCCCACCTCATGGTACGCCCAGAACAGTGTTACCAACTCCCAAGACAATGAAATAATGTCAGGAAAGGTGAAGTAATTGGTAACACTTCTGGTGTATTTTTGCAATTGGTCTTAATTCAAGTACTCACACATATACACACTCATACATACACATATACACACTCATACATACACATATACACACTCATACATACACATATACACACTCATACATACACACACACACACTCATACATACACATATACACACTCATACAGACACACACACACTCATACATACACACACACACACTCATACACACACACACACACACCGCTTGTGAGTATGTGGGTCACGGGACTAATGGTGTGGTTGTGTGTGGTGTTGTGGTAGCTGATTTGTCATTGGTGGTGACGGTAAGATGGCCATCACGGTCGTAGTAGTAGTAGTAGTAGTAGTAGTAGTAGTAGTAGTAGTAGTGATAGTAGTAGTAGAAGTCACATTAATCACTCCATTTATTAATATTTTAACTCTCGACATGACAGAGCGAATCTTTACATGTCATTGACAGTGACAAGTGAAAAATGTGGAAAATGACGAAGTGCCAACTGTCACCTTCATATACTGCCATTTGTGTTTGGTTGTGTGTGTGAAAGAGACGGGGGTAGCGTTACGAATCTTTGAGAGAAAATCAGAGACAGACAGACAGACAAACAGACAGACAGATAGACAGACAGACAGACAGACAGACAGACAGACAGACAGACAGACAGACAGACAGACAGACAGGTATCATGGACACTCCTCAACACATCAGTTCAGGTTTTAAGTAAAATCGTGTTTCTCTTGTCCTTACTGTACTGACTTTCACAACTCTCTCTCTCTCTCTCTCTCTCTCTCTCTCTCTCACTACAGTAGCCGGGATAATTACTCACCTATAATCAGTTCCACTAAGGTATACGGTCATTACCTGTCCACTAATTATCTCCAGGTAATTATGTCACGTCTCTGTTACCTGGGGTGTTTACTTGTCACTTTCACGTGTTTGTTTGTTTGTTTGAGTCGTATGTGTATGTATATATATATGTGTGTGTATGTGTGTATGTATGTGTGTGTATATGTGTGTGTGTGTGTGTGTGTGTGTTTAGCTAACTTCATTATAGTGCACTGTTGTATGTATAACTAATAAATTCGTGTATTTTCGTGAATATGTCTTTATGTATGACAACTTATGTATATTCACTATGTATACTTGCCACAAAACATTATGTATTCCTTGTATAATGTGTATATTTAGGTATGAATGCCCTCAGGTGTTTGTTGACATATTCTCGCATTGTTTACGTTTTTACTATTGGCGGGAAAAAACACGTGTAATTTGGCGCGAAAATGATCAGCTGACTGCTCACTGGGGAGGGAGGGGGAGAGTTTGAAGCGTTTTTCTGTTTTTAAATCCTCTTTTATCAGGTGTTTTACTTCCCACGTGAATTATCGTATTATTTCCTCTGTTTTTATTCGTTTGTGGTGTTAAAATAATTATCCGGTGGTTAGTTGCAGGAGAAAATTGAACCAGTTATAATGTGTTAGTACAACATATTTTAAACCTCGTTAACTAATACGTAATTATCAGTAAATATTATAATTATTTCTATTGTAATCTCAATTTATATATTTTATTGATTAATTTAATTTGTACATCGTTAATTACTCGATACGTTGGGTTATTTAAGAGAAAATATCAGGTTTATTAATGAACGTTCCAAAAAGCGGGATCGTGGGGTACAGCTATGACGTCACAGGGTGTTTTGTAGGGTTGCCAGATATCACTATACAATTACCTTATGAAAACATCTATATTTACCGTTTTTTAATTTATTTAGGGATTAATTTGGATTTTAATGGGATTTTATAGTGTGTTGTTATTAATAGAAGGATTTTATAGTTAATTAAGGTTGTTTTGGGGGCTTATTTTCTTGTATTTTGTTGTTTTTGTAAAGTTAATTAATCTGGTTCCCTGATGAGCCGCGACAACAGGTATGGATCTATATACCTATTTCCCTATCTATCTATGTATCTATCTGTCTCTCTATCTATTTATCTATCTACAAGGCATAGGTAGATACATAAGAACATCAGTAAATAAGGAGTCTGCAGTAGGCCGGTTGGTCAGTTCATTGCAGCTCCTGTCGAGAGTTACTACCACTCTCTATCATCCATGAATCTATCCAGCCTCCTTTTAAAACTTTCCAGCGTTCCAGCACTTAGTACAAAGTTGCTAAGCTTGTTCCACTCGTCCACCACCCTATTTGTGAACCAGTTCCACCCCTGCAGTTTATTTAGATCCTCCTGTAGTGCATCTGCATCCTGCCCTGAATTAATCTGCCGCCCTATTTTGGTTTCATCAGCAAACTTGCTTATGTCACTGCTGATCCCAGTATCTAGATCGTTTATGTAGATTATGAACAAGAGTGGGCCTAGTACTGACCCCTGGGGAACCCCACTGGTTACACGGCCCCACTCAGAGTTAACACCATCTACACTGACCCTCTGCGTTCTATCGGTGAGCCATGATTTTATCCAATTTAAAACTTTCCCCTCGATACCATGAGCCTTAATTTTTCTCAGAAGCCTCTGATGCGGTACTCTGTCAAATGCTTTGCTAAAGTAAGTAAATAACATCGTAATTATCGTCATTATCTACTACCTCGAAGACTTTCCTAAAAACGTTAGCAGATTTGTTACAGACAGACAGACAGACAGACAGACAGACAGACAGACAGACAGACAGACAGACAGACAGACAGACAGACACCATCTTGCCCTACAAGGTGTGAAGTCATTCCTCCTACACACGTACACGTTTGAGACTTGTTTGACCTTATGAACTTTGACCTGACCTCACTTACAGAGGGCGTGGGCGGGTGTGAGGTACAGGGTGAGACACAAGGGGGGGTGAGGGGTGAGGGGTGAGACACAAATTGAGTTGATTGAAATTGAGACTGAGAGTTGGTTGATTGCGGACACAGAGTTGGTGAGACCTGAGAGTTGAGTTGGTTGGACACAGAGTGGTGGGACAAGTTGGTGGGACACAGGGGGTTGGGGTGTGAGACCTGCTGAGAGTTGGGGTGGAAGGACACAGAGTTGGTTGGGACACAAGGTTGGTTGGACACAAGGGGTTGAGGTGAGACACAAGGTGAGGTGAACACAAGGGTGAGGTGAGACACAGAGTGGGGTGGGAACACAAGGGGTGGTGGGGAACCTGAGGTGAGTGAGACACAATGGGGTGGGGCCTGGGGTGAGGTGAGACACAAGGGTGAGGTGGGGCACAAGGGGGTGGGGTGAGACACAGGGGGGTGAGGTGAGACACAAGGTTGAGGTGAAGACACAAGGGGTGAGGTGAGACACAAGGGGTGAGGTGGGGAACCTGAGGTGGTGAGACACAAGGTGAGGTGAGACACAAAGGTGAGGTGAACCTGGGGGTGAGGTGAGACACAAGGTGAGGTGAGACTAAGGTGAGACACAAGGGTGGTGGGAACACAGGGTGAGGGTGCTTGAGACACAAAGGGGTGAGACACAAGGGGGAGGTGAGACACAAGGGGGGGTGAGGGGTGAGGGGTGAGACACAAGGGGGGTGAGGGGTGAGGGGTGAGACACAAGGGGGGGTGGTTCCTCTCATTTCCCTCACTTATTGTCTCACTAACTTTCTCTCCTCATTGGTGATGTATGAACGTGTCTCTCTCTCTCTCTCTCTCTCTCTCTCTCTTCTGATTGGTTAAGAACATTAGAAAGCTTCTGATTGGCTAAGAACCTTAAGAAACCTCCTGATTGGCTACCAACATTAGGAAGCTTTCTCATTGGCTAAGAACCCAAAGAAACCCCCTGATTGGCTACCAATATTAGGAAGCTTTCTGATTGGCTAAGAACCCTAAGAAACCTCCTGATTGGGCTACCAGCATGAGGAAACCTACTGATTGGCTACGGTCACTAATACGTCAGGGTCTCAGCACCACAAGACGTCACGCTATTGGTTCTTGAGAGAGTTGAACACCAATGAATCGGCCAATCAGATGCGTGACTGAAAAATAACTCAGAGAAAGTAACAGTTTCCCTTAAGACTATTCTGTTCATCACGTGGGAGTTACTGAAGCACACACACACCTTTACACACACACACACACACACACACACACACACACACACACACACACAGCTCTTATAATAGTATTTTATGACATAATTAAATTGACGATAAAGTTAAAAATATTTATTGACGCTCATGAGAGACCTTGAAGCCGTCGAGTGACAGTTAGACGGAACCACAAACTGGTCTCTCTCTCTCTATGTATGTATGTATGTATGTATGTATTTATGTAAGTATGTATGTATGTATGTATGTATGTATGTGTGTATGTATGTATGTATGTGTGAACTTGCCTCTCTCCTCTTGCCCCATCTCTCTCAGTTATTGCGACACAGTAACGGTACACCTGGACAAGTTTAGGTTAATTGGTAACTCATGCAGGTAAGACAGGTTGAGGTACCAGCCGTCGCTAGATGACCAAATATTATTGTTATTATTATTAGTATTACTCTCTCTCTCTCTCTCTCTCTCTCTCTCTCTCTCTCTCTCTCTCTCTCTCTCTCTCTCTCTCTCTCTGTCAACATTCACACAACAATTACAGAAAGCTTGTTAACACAGTCACACACACGCACACACGCACGTGCTGTTTACACGCACCCTCTCGTGTGTACACAACGATGTACACACGCGTGACGTACTTACACAGATAGATAGATAGATAGATAACCTTCTAATTATTAATACTAACAATATACCGACGGTAATTACAATAAATTATTCACTTGAGTTATTCATGAAGATATTGTCACAGGGGGGAGATATATGTTCCCCTCCGGCCCTTTGTGTCGACTGTGGCCCTGAAGCGTGACCTTGGGGTTTATATAGTAGGAGGGGCTTAGTATCCTCCACCAATCAGGGTATCTCTATGGGGCGTGGCTTCTCTCCCTCAGCCAATCATTGATCACGTTGGGTTTATCCGTTCGTGTTATGGATTCAAAGTCGGATTTTTATGGATTTTTATGTAATACTTTTTTTAGGGTGATGGTTGATAGACAGACAGACAGACAGATAGATAGATAGATAGATAGATAGAGACCTCATGACACAAAGTAGGCAACCATAAACACAGGACTTCATGCTATCCTCTCATGCACCTTCATCTATACTTCCTAATGCTCTCTCTCTCTCTCTCTCTCTCTCTCTCTCTCTCTCTCTCTCTCTCTCTCTCTCTCTCTCTCCTTCTTTGTGGTCTTATTCTCCTGTTTTATTTTGTTATTTTTGTCTCTGTTCTGCTTCTTGGTGTGTGGTTTTGTCCAGAAGGTGTGTGTGTGTGTGTGGTTTTGTCCAGAAGGTGTGTGTGGTTTTGTCCGGAAGGGGTGTGTGGTTTTGTCCAATGTTACTTTCACTTTTTGAGGTCGTGGTAGTGGTGGTAGAAAGGATACAGTGATGGTAGTTGTGGTAATAGTGGTGGTAGTAGTAGTAGTAGTAGTAGTAGTAGTAGTAGTAGTAGTAACAGTAGAAGTAGTAGTAGTAGTGGTGGTAGTAGTAGCAACAGTAGAAGTAGTAGTAGTGGTGGTGGTAGTGATAGTAGATAAGACAGTATGGTAGTAGTGGTGATAGTGGTAGTAGTCGTAGCCGTTGTAGAGAGTAGGGTGGTAGTAGTCGTAGCAGCAGTATTAATGGTGGTGGTAGTAGTGGTAGGACAGTGTGGTGGTATAGTAGACAGGAGTCACCCCTCGTTGGCCTTGCCCTAGTTGTCGAAATACCCCGGGGGCACGGACTCTTGCCCTCCCTCCCTCCCAACTCCACTTCCTCTCTCCTCCCTCTCGCTCCTCTCACCCTCTCACGTAACGACAATTCACGTGGACCATAAACCTCCTCTTCCTCTGTGTATGTATGTATGTATGTATGTATGTATGTCAGTTAAATACGTTCTCACATCACTAGTTAGGAGAAAATCCTTAACTTAGGAACATTTGGGAATATCAAAATAAATATCTAAACAATGTTGCTTTTGGGCTTTGTTTATGTTTATTTAAAGTTATGTTGATTTCATTCCACGAACTAAAACTTTAGGTCATGTTTCCGTTATCAAGAATTTGTCAATAAATTCAATATTACCAGGTTTAGTTAAGTTTAATTAATTCACGTGTAGTTAGATTAGTTTGTGGGAAGTTTTATTAGAACATATTTATATAAATTTATATATAATTAGTTTAGATCACAGTTGTAAAAGTCTTTGTTCTTAATGAGGCTTTAGAGATGCTGGAAACATTTCGTTCTTTCATATGATTTAATTTATTCAAATCACTAAAGAACAAAAATTATTAATATCATTAATATCTGTTCAATAAACATGTAATTATTGTTAATACATAGTTCATATAATAGTAATAGTAAATAGTTTATTGAAGAAAATTAATAATTGTACGTCTGACAGCGATGCAGAAATGGCAGCAAGATGTAGTTTTATAAATACGGTTTACACATAATACATTTTTTCCTACTTACAAAATCGAAAAAAATACCCGATTATTTTTATTCTAGAGACTTTAAATGTTTACAGTAACCACAAAATAGTTTATATTAATCAAATAACGAATCAAATCAATCAATCAGCGCCGTCTTTAGCCAATTTAAGCCATATGTCTTGGTCTGCGCATACCTATTGACTGTGTAAAGACTGCAGCAGGGTACCAGGTCATCCCCCACTGGTGACTGTGGGAAGCTAAATAAGGCTGGGCGGACTGGATCTTGTTGTGAGTAAGAGATGGTGTAGGTGTAGAGAGGGAGGGAGGGAGAGAGGTGTTGTGGGTGTAGACTGTAGAGAGAGAGTGAGTAATTACTTTTACCTTATTTACCTACTGGCCACCCACTAGAGGGAAGGAAGCCAGTGGTCTTTGTAGGATCCTTCCATTGTTCTTGATAATTGTATATGTACGTGTGTTTGTGTGTATACGTGTTAAGGTAGAGTCTCAGTGTTAAGTGAAGGTATCTAGTTAAGGTAGAGTCTCAGTGTTAAGTGAAGGTATCTAGTTAAGGTAGAGTCTCAGTGTTAAGTGAAGGTATCTAGTTAAGGTAGAGTCTCAGTGTTAAGTGAAGGTATCTAGTTAAGGTAGAGTCTCAGTGTTAAGTGAAGGTATCTAGTTAAGGTAGAGTCTCAGTGTTAAGTGAAGGTATCTAGTTAAGGTAGAGTCTCAGTGTTAAGTGAAGGTATCTAGTTAAGGTAGAGTCTCAGTGTTAAGTGAAGGTATCTAGTTAAGGTAGAGTCTCAGTGTTAAGTGAAGGTATCTAGTTAAGGTAGAGTCTCAGTGTTAAGTGAAGGTATCTAGTTAAGGTAGAGTCTCAGTGTTAAGTGAAGGTATCTAGTTAAGGTAGAGTCTCAGTGTTATGAAGGTATCTAGTTAAGGTGTCTCAGTGTTATGAAGGTATCTAGTTAAGGTAGAGTCTCAGTGTTAAGTGAAGGTATCTAGTTAAGGTAGAGTCTCAGTGTTAAGTGAAGGTATCTAGTTAAGGTAGAGTCTCAGTGTTAAGTGAAGGTATCTAGTTAAGGTAGAGTCTCAGTGTTAAGTGAAGGTATCTAGTTAAGGTAGAGTCTCAGTGTTATGAAGGTATCTAGTTAAGGTAGAGTCTCAGTGTTATGAAGGATCTAGTTAAGGTAGAGTCTCAGTGTTATGAAGGTATCTAGTTAAGGTAGAGTCTCAGTGTTATGAAGGTATCTAGTTAAGGTAGAGTCTCAGTGTTAAGTGAAGGTATCTAGTTAAGGAGAGTCTCAGTGTTAAGTGAAGGTATCTAGTTAAGGTAGAGTCTCAGTGTTAAGTGAAGGTATCTAGTTAAGGTAGAGTCTCAGTGTTAAGTGAAGGTATCTAGTTAAGGTAGAGTCTCAGTGTTAAGTGAAGGTATCTAGTTAAGGTAGAGTCTCGGTGTTAATTTAGACCCATAACTGGTATTAACTAAAATTATCTAACTAAACTCAAGTCACAAGACAAACTTAACGCCATTTTTTACACAAAACAAAGTCAGTAACCACAACACGTACCAGAATGATCAGCTGTTCAATGTAAACACAAAACAGCTGATAATATACACAACGATGACGTGTTTCTTTATATTTCAATCAGAACTTTTCTTAAATTATAATAGTTTAGAAGACCAATGAACCTTTAGGGGTAGTAGTAGTAGTAGTAGTAGTCGTAGTAGTAGTCGTAGTAGTAGTAGTAGTAGTAGTAGTAGTAGTAGTAGTAGTAGTAGTATAGTAGTAAAAAAAAAAAAAAAAAAAAGAGTGGTAGTAGTACTTTAACCAAACCATAACCTAACCTAACCTAACCTAACCTAACCAAACCATAACCTAACCTACATCTTACTTCGTCAGGTCAAGCTATCCAGTGCCCACACCCAGCAGTTCCCATCAACGCCAGAGTAGACGTAACAAACCGAACGCCAGGCGACACAGCGACATACTCTTGTGATTCTGGGTATAAAATATTTGGGTAAGTGTGTTTTAAGTGTGTTTTAAGTGTGTTTTAAGTGTGTTTTAAGTGTGTTTTAAGTGTGTTTTAAGTGTGTTTTAAGTGTGTTAGGGGTGTGCTATAGGTACTCACACGACACTGTTCTATTGACGCATTTTTCTTCACCTGTAATTAGCACCTACGTTTACCTGGCCTTGGGGGGGGGGGGGGATAGCAGTCATTAAGCTTGACGACGCAACCTTGGCAGTGGTCGACACACAATGGATAGTTAAAAATATGTCTCTCTCTCTCTCTCTCTCTCTCTCTCTCTCTCTCTCTCTCTCACAGTAGAGGATTATTTTGAGTGTTTTAATAGTTATTTTTTTGTACGCATTGACGCATGGACGCACTGGTGATTAGTTGGGTTGGCTCATTGACGCATAAAGGGTCTAACGCATGGACGCACATTTGTACTCGCTAGGAGGTGCTAACAGGTGTTGCTGAGATGTAATTAATGGAGTGCTGGGATGTGCTGGGAGGAAGCATCCTTCATCCCAGAGCAGGGCAGAGTTCACGGCCAGCTGTTATGACGTCATCGCCTATTATGACGTCATCGCCTACTATGACGTCATCTCCTGCTATGACGTCATCTCCTGTTATGACGTCATCGCCTGTTATGACATCATCGCCTGCTATGACGTCATCGCCTGTTATGACGTCATCGCTTGTTATGACATCATCGCCTGCTATGACGTCATCGCCTGTTATGACGTCATCTTTTGTTATTATTATTATTAGCATCATCAAATTTCTCCTTTTTATTCTCCCTATTTTCATGCCTATTCTCCCATGCCCCTATTTAGTCCCTATCGCCTATGCTCCTATTAATACCCTATTTCTAGTACCTTATTTATACCCCATTTCCTTCATCTACAGGTCGGAGTCAATTACCTGCGGCAGTAATGGGAAATGGGCCGGCGACTTACCTATTTGTGGTGAGTATAAATGTCCTATTAAATTTGGCTATTTTAGTGTCCTTTTAATTTTGGCCTATTTTAGTGTCCTATTTGAGGTCCTATTAAAAATTTCAAAATTGCTATTACTAGTTCCTATTAAAAGATCCTATTTCTGTCTCTGTCTGTCTCTCAATATCTCTCTCTGTCTCTCACTGTCTCCCAACAGCCACCATTAAAAGATCCTATTTCTGTCTCTGTCTGTCTCTCAATATCTCTCTCTGTCTCTCACTGTCTCCCAACAGCCACCATTAAAAGATCATATTTCTGTCTCTATCTGTCTCTCAATATCTCTCTGTCTCTCACTGTCTCCCAACAGCGACCAATGTAGCCTGGAAGAAGCCTGTCAACCAGTCGTCCACAGCGAGAGGCGGGAAAGGGGAGAATGCTAACGATGGCTTCCTCACATCAATCCACGACGGACAGTTCTGTACAGAGACTCTCGTAGAAGCTTCACCCTGGTGGTCCGTCGATCTACTGCAGGAGTATGAGGTCACTGTGGTCACCATTACTACCAGAGGGTGTTGTGGTGAGTAACTGTGAGGTCAGAGGTCACTGTGGTCACCATTACTACCAGAGGGTGTTGTGGTGAGTAACTGTGAGGTCAGAGGTCACTGTGGTCATCATTACTACCAGAGGGTGTTGTGGTGAGTAACTGTGAGGTCAGAGGTCATTGGTGAGGTCACTGTGGTCACCATTACTACCAGAGGGTGTTGTGGTGAGTAACTGTGAGGTCAGAGGTCATTGGTGAGGTCACTGTGGTCACCATTACTACCAGAGGGTGTTGTGGTGAGTAACTGTGAGGTCAGAGGTCATTGGTGAGGTCACTGTGGTCACCATTACTACCAGAGGGTGTTGTGGTGAGTAACTGTGAGGTCAGAGGTCATTGGTGAGGTCACTGTGGTCACCATTACTACCAGAGGGTGTTGTGGTGAGTAACTGTGAGGTCAGAGGTCATTGGTGAGGTCACTGTGGTCACCATTACTACCAGAGGGTGTTGTGGTGAGTAACTGTGAGGTCAGAGGTCATTGGTGAGGTCACTGTGGTCACCATTACTACCAGAGGGTGTTGTGGTGAGTAACTGTGAGGTTAGAGGTCATTGGTGAAGTCACTGTGGTCACCATTACTACCAGAGGGTGTTGTGGTGAGTAACTGTGAGGTCAGAGGTCATTAGTGTATGTTTGGCGAGGTTATTGAGAGGTCAGGAGGCACTGTGTAGGTTTAGAAGGTCACAGAGAGGCCAGGTGATACTGGTCGTATGTGTGTGTAAGGTCAGAGGTCAAATAAGTCACTTAGTAATAGAGTTCACTGTTTCTGAGTGACTTTTGGATAGATAGATTGATAGATAGACAGGCAGATAGATAGACAGACAGACAGACAGACAGACACCCGTCACACTACTGACCTGACCCTCAATTGTGACCTAAAGTGAAAGGGAGAATTCAATCCTTCTTTGACCTCTGTTGTGTTCTATGCTCAAGACACAAGTACAGTATGTGGTGTGTCCTCTGACTAAAACATTATTGTATGCCATGTTCTGAGCTCACAACACTATGCCTTGTTGTAAGTTCAAGGCATTGTTCTGTGTTGTGTCGTGTGCTCAGATCATCAGTGTGTTGTGTCGTGTGCTCAGATCATCAGTGTGTTGTGTCGTGTGCTCAGATCATCAGTGTGTTGTGTCGTGTGCTCAGATCATCAGTGTGTTGTGTCGTGTGCTCAGATCATCAGTGTGTTGTGTCGTGTGCTCAAACCATTAATCCGTGTCTTGTGCTCTCGTCAGGACACCAGCCAGTACAAGATATTGAAATCCGTGTTGGTGATTCTACAAACATTCAGCGGAACAGACTTTGTGCTTGGTACCCTGGCACTATAGGTGAGTTAAGTGTGTCTTACTTATAATACTACTGTAGTCAGGTGTTTCTTACTTATAATACTACTGTAGTCAGGTGTTTCTTACTTATAATACTGCTGTAGTCAGGTGTTTCTAAGTTATATCAATATTGTGTACTAATTAAAAGGTAAATTACTTAATATTCTAAGTTACTCGTCAAAAATATTTAAATTACAAGTTACTTTATTGTTAATATTACTTAGAATCACCGCTTTAACCTGTAATAATTTACAAGTAACTTTTCGGTCTGTTGTAAGATATTGTAAGAGTTATGTGTACGTTATTTATTAACTTATGTAAGAAGGCGATGGTCAGGTGGACGTACGGGATAAGTGAAAGTAAATCAAGTGGTATCTGGTAACGTTTTCAGCCAACGTCATGCCAGTACCGGTTTATGATTGGGTGAATAGGTCTGGGGCAATTACGTCATTGATGTCATTGTTTATGATAGGTTGGAGAATTGTTGTGAATTCATGGGTGGTTTATGATTGGTTAGATATGATAGGGATTTGATGATGTCATTAATGAGGTAGTTTATGATAGATTGGATGGGTCAGGGGTACTGTGACGTCATTGATGAACTTGTTATTGATTGGCCGGATAGGTCAGTATTAAAATTGTCATTAAACATGTTTCTTAGTGATTGGTGGAGCCGATCAGTCGCTTAGGTCACGATTCTTGAAGATTTGTGGGATAATTTCTTCCCTTTAACTCAATATAACACTAAAGACGCCATCTTGGTCATAAAATTTACATCTTAATGAGTCATTAAGATGAGCTTTTATATGTAATACCTGATTCGCTGAAAACTCCTGCCACAATATGACGTCATTATAAAGCTGGTATCTCATTGGTTGGCTGAACCATGCCACATTATGTCATTATCACTCTGGTATCTCACTGATAGGCTGAAGATCCTTGTTGCAACATGACGTCACTACCACTCTGGCATCTCATTGGTAGGTCGTACTGCCAGAATAGAGAAAATCCTCATTAAATTACTATCAGTTGGCAACACTGAGCGGCCATCTTTGTTATTATTGTTGTGGTTGTGGCGGGAAAGTGACATAACCTCAAGTTATTTAAGTAAACGTCCACTTATAAAACCTCGACTTAAACACAGACTTATGTAGTCATTTGTTAACCATAAGATTGACATAATACTGGAACTTTAAGCATCTTGCTGACGAGCAGAAAATAGCGAATAGAAAGCGAGAATTTAAACTTGACATAAATCTCATTGGTTAAGACGTGTTTCTACCTTATTTGGTTATCAGAATTATTATTATTATTATTTGTTTATCGAGTTTCACATTTAGCCAATCAGAAGAGAGGTTAGATAAGTGTGAATGACGCTATTAGTTCGCAGCCAATCAGAATTCGCAAAAATAATGCTCCAAATTTACGTAATCGCATTAAATCAAGTATAGCCAATCAGAAAAAAACTAGAAAAGGGCGCCAAGATTACGTCATCATATCACACCAATGGGAATTCACAAAAAAACGCGCCAAGATTACTTAGAGGCGGAAGTTGTGCTTAAAGGTCTCTGTTGACATCCGCTCGTTCGCCTCGCTAGCTTGACCAATGTTTACTTTCTAAATGTGAGGGTGGAGATATATCTTCCGGGTACCTGATGACTGTGTGTGTGTGTGTGTGTGTGTGTGTGTGTGTGTGTGTGTGTGTGTGTGTGTGAAAATCGCCAGGAGATTTCAACATGAACCAAGAAAGTAATCCATAACTTTCACTTGCTAGGACTTGTACAGACACACACACACACACACATACAGGTACACAGGTATACACATATACTGTACACACAGGTACACAGGTATTCACATATATACACACACAGGTACACAGACATACACACACAGGTACACAGGTATACACACATACACACACACAGGTACACAGGTATACACACTCATGCACACAGGTATACACACACACACACACACACTCACGTGCATAGAATGATCATTAGCCCCAAAATCATCGTCAGTACAGGCACTTAGCTTCGCCAGGCGTTTAATTCCACCCAATAACGACAAACTTAACCCAGACCCTTAAGCAAGCACATCGTCAGGCACTAGGCTTAACCAGGCAATCATTTCCTCTCTATAACTATAATCTAAGCCACGTTAACGCCAGGCGGACCTTCGCTCGCCTCCTCAACAACAGGTGTAGGAGGCCAAGTGAGGCGGTATCTTGGTAGCCTTGACAATATCCTGTTAGCTGAGTTGTCTGAGGCTCCACCCGTTCGTCTCCTGTTACCGTATACCGTTGGTCATATTGCTTCTGTTGATGGTTGTATGGGCCCTGTTACCGTTTACCGTTGGTCATAGACAATTCTGTTGGTTGTAATCGTTGCTGTAGACATTTCTGTTGGCATATATTATTATTATTATCATTAGTAGTAGTAGTAGTAGTAGTAGTGGTGGTAGTATCATTATTATTATTATTTTTAATCTCATCACCACCACCACCATCACCATCACCACCACCATCACCATCACCATCACCACCACCATCACCATCATCACCATCACCATCACCACCACCACCATCACCATCATCATCATCACCATCATCACCACCACCACCACCACCATCACCATCACCACCACCACCATCACCATCACCATCACCACCACCACCATCATCACTAACACAGCACTATCTTGCCCCGACAGAGGAAGGCGCCAGTAAACAGTTCACGTGTGCTCGCGCTATGAAGGGGAGATACGTGTTTGTGCAGATGGTTGGTGTTGAAGGCTCAATGTCTCTCTGTGAAGTCTCTGTTTATTCTACACAAGGTGGGTATATCTCTCTGTCTCTCTGTCTGTCTGTCTCTCTCTCTCTCTCTCTCTCTCTCTCTCTCTCTCTCTCTCTCTCTAACCTGTGTGACCTTGGCTGCCAGATGTACAGCGCCGCCCCCACACCACAAACTCTTTATAACACTTACTAACTCCTTTAAAACACCAAAGACAACTCTAATTATTTATGAGTTATAAATTGTATTATTTTTTAGTTAAATAATGTTAAATTTTACTTAGAAACTTACTTAAAATATGTGATAATAGGAAAGGTTTTATGACGACTGGTTTAGTTACCTGAGATGACCACGCCCGATACTGAGTCACCTCTGGCAGCTCATAGTATAGGCATTTTAACCTTTATTTACCAACGTATCTAAGGCCATGTTGTGTTATTTATCTACATAGAAGTAAAATAAACTAAAGAAGCGGCATTATCTTATATTTGCATTAATATCTAAAAATAAACTATATACCAACACCATAAGGACGATAATATAATTTGAGCTAACGTGTTTGTAACTTTAAATAATTTTGGTCTTTAACGAGAGAAAAAGTAAGGCCCAGTTTTCATTATTTCCTCGGCTTGACACAGATGCAGGTGTTGCCAAGTCATCCTCTCACCACCGCCCTCTCAGCTTCCAGGAAATTACTGTAAAAATAAATTTCCGTCTTATTTATCAGTTAAAAAAATCCAAAACTTTCATAATCATTCTCGTCTAAAGTATTTTCAGGATATGTTATTTATACGTCGAGTGTTGCTTAATTACGTATGCTAAATGATGTTGCAATTGCATGAATTTCTAAATTCAAATATCGACTGATGAAATGATGTTTTTATTGCATCAACCGTTGTATATATAGATAGAAAAGTCATTCCTGCCTCATAATTCCATAATTCGCTTATTGTCGAGTTTTTTTTAGTATTTTACGCAATAATAAATTGAATTATTTTTTAGAATATGGTTGGCAATACTGTTTATAAATACTTCGAATAGGTAACCATTGTCTTCCTTTCCGTAAATGACGAAATATAAATTTTATAAATTGGTATTATTTGCTAAGCTTCTTTTTTAGAATAACTAAATATATAAGTCAATAACGAAGGAAAGTATCATTGATATTTGTTGAGTTAAATTAGGTAAATCTATATTATTATTCTTTAAAATAGAACAAAGTCGCTGTCATTTCAGCACATACGGACACAACTATGTTTATGTTTACCTAAAATTTCGCGCCAAATTCCTCAAATTTTTCATTCATAAATTTGGACGATTTAAAGGTCTTGTCAGTCATGTTGGCGATATAGTTACTAGCTAACTATTAAATTAAATGCCCTACACACACACACACACACACACGAGCTAGCTGTCATATTATCTTTAATAGCATTATTCCAGAGAATAAACATGACAGTTTATACAAATGCCTTTCAGACACACACGAGGCCATTTTGCTCCCAGTACACATAAGCTAATAACACAACAAGAAACACGAAAATCAATTAACAATGACAACAAGTAAAAATAAAAACAAGTGAACAAATTTGAATAAAAAATTCTATTTTTATTACTTCACGACACAAATATTAAAAATTACTCCCTAAAGATATTATTACGGGTGAAATTAACCTTGAAATTTAATTTATGTCCGTAGTCTCTCAGATCTCACGACAGCCATTTTGGATTACGGCCGCCATTTGAAAACAAGAGGGAGAAAGTGTATAAAGTCCGTGATTAATGGCTTCATTTTTTTCTCGAACAATACTTCCGTTCTTTGTTTTGGTTTGTGTAATGATGCGTCTAGGAGTTAATTATGGGAACTTGTTTTGTTGTTGAAATATATTAGGTAAGGGGTTAAATCATCATACTAAAGGGTTAAATCATCATACTCAAGGTTAACTCATCATACCTAAGGGGTTAAATCATCATACTCAAGGGTTAAATCATCACTCATAGTAATCATCATACTCAAGGGGTTAAATCATCATACCAAGGGGTTAAATCATCATACTCCAAGGGTAATCATCATACTAAAGGGTTTAAATCATCATACTCAAGGTTAAATCATCATACTAAGGGGGTTAAATCATCATACTTAAGGGGTTAAATCATCATACTCAAGGGTTAAATCATCATACTCAAGGGGTAAATCATCATACTACAAGGTTAAATCATCTTACTCAAGGTTAAATCATCATACTAAGGGGTTAAATCATCATACTCAAGGGGTTAAATCATCACTAAAGGGGTTAAATCATCATACTAAGGGTTAAATCATCATATACCAAGGGTTAAATCATCCCACTAAGGTTAAATCATCATACTCAAGGGGTTAAATCATCATACTCAAGGGGTTAAATCATCCCACTACAAGTAAATCATCATACTACAAGCAAATCATCATACCAAGGGGTTAAATCATCATACTCAAGGGGTTAAATCATCATACTCAAGGGGTTAAATCATCATACTCAAGGGGTTAAATCATCATACTCAAGGGGTTAAATCATCATACTCAAGGGGTTAATACCATCTCTATTTCGTTTCAGAGTTTTCTAAGGAGAGGTGCACCGATAAGGCTCAGGTCACCTCATTAAGCATCTTTAATCAGACTTGTTATGAACTTCAGGTAAGATGGAATATTGTTATTGTTTTGTGAAAGGTTTGATGTGGGGGTGTTGGTGTGGGGTGTGTGTGGGCGGGGTGTGTGGTGTGTGTGGGTGGGGTGTGGTGTGGGTCAAGATAAACTGAAACACACCCCACCAATCTCTTCTCACCCCCACAGATCAGTGAAGGGGGAGACTTTAACCAGGGTGCCAGGTGTGTGTGTGTGTGGGGGTGTGTGGGTGGGAGGGGTGGGTGGGTGTGGGGTGTGGGTCAAGACAGAAACTAAACACACCCACACCAAACTCTCTTTCACCCAGATCAGTGAAGGGGGGACTTTAACCAGGGTCAGCAGGTGTGTGTGTGTGTGGGTGTGTGTGTGGGGGATGGGGTGTGTGGGTGTGGGTCAAGATAAACCAAACACACCCCACCAAACTCTTTCTCACCCACAGATCAGTGAAGGGGAGACTTTAACCAGGGTCGCCAGGTGTGTGTGTGTGTGGGGGGTGTGGGGTGTGGGGTGTGGGCGAGTGTGGGTGGGGTGTGGGTGTGGGTCAAGACATAAACCAAACACACCCCACCAAACTCTCTTCTCACCCCACAGATCAGTGAAGGGGGAGACTTTAACCAGGGTCGCCAGTACTGCCAGACTCAAGGAGGTGACCTGATCCATGGTATAGGACAAGCTACCCACGCCTACTTGACCTCAGAGCTCGATAGGGTCAAGGACAAGATGAAGACGATGTTAGTCTGGATAGGCGCCCAGCGAGAGCCTCATTTTGTGTCCAGAACTTGGCGATGGGTGGATGGTAAGTGTTCTATCTATCCTTCTATCCATCTATCTATCTATATAAGTATAAGTATATATATATGATCCCTCAGTTACGTTTATATTAAGACAATTTATCGACAAAAATATCAATAACAAAAATAAATAAATATAATTAATCTAAAAATTGTCAAAAATACTTAAAAAGAAATAAGAAAATTAATTGAAAAATACGTTTATATAATTGGTCCCTTTGTTATTATGATCAAATTATAGTTGAAGTTAATATATAATAAATGTAGTTTAAATAAATAACTTAAGTCATTTATTAATTAGAGATTAGTTTTTATTAAAGTGATAAGATAATTGATTGATAGATACGATTTTATAAGAATTTAAGTAAAAGATAATAATTATTTTAGTTTTTATTTGACTCAGATGTAAACATGGTGGAGCTTTTGGTCCAGGAATTCCATTTGTTTATCTGTTTTATGTTAATTTACGGCATAATAACCCACAAGGGCCATTAATCCGGAAGAGATAATTAAGACAACATATAACTCTACATGTTGGTGAGTTATAATACGTAATAAGTTAAGTTAATCAACAAAAATAAGTGAAAATAAGAAGGTACCTCATATGAGCGTCATTGAGATGTACTTATATTAGGGCTTTAAATTATCACTTTTATCCCAGTTTGTCTCTTAATTGTCTTATAACAACTTTGTCTTAACCATAAGTTATATATCATCAATTATAACATTTTTTTATAATATATCTTCCATCACAAAAGGATAATAACCCCATATAGTTAATTAACATAACTGGTCACGGTAAAATAGCCACTACATTATTTTTTGTAACTAATTTAAATAAAGTTTGGAAGAATTTTAATGGAACTATGGTTATTTTTTGAGGGTAATTGCGGGTAGTTTTGTCGTTATTTATTGTATTTATTTGTTTATTGAGATATTGGTACCTTATGTATGTGGTTGTTGTTAATGTGTTTGTTTTTGCAGACGGGGTAGTGGAGAACCCTCGGTGGGGCCACGATCAACCCAACAACTACAACGGTGAACAGAACTGTGTGGTGCTGGACGGTGGACGAGAGTGGACCTGGAACGATGTCGGTTGTGAGCTCAACTATCTACACTGGATATGTCAATTTAGTGAGTTTTGTGGATTAGGTTAGGGTCGTTTAGGGTAGGGTGGGGTGGATTAAGGTAGGGAGGGGTGGATTAAGGTAGGGAGGGGTGGATTAAGGTAGGTTAGGGTGGATTAGGGTAGTTTAGGGTAAGTTAAGGTGGATTAGGGTATGTTAGTTTAGGGTAGGTTAGGTTAGCGTGGATTAGGGTAGGTAGGTTAGGTTAGGTTCCCCCATAAAACACAATAACTCAAAACTTCCCCCGTTGACAGGACCAACCTCCTGTGGCTCCCCCGACAAGCACGAGAACACCACCGTCAACAGCCAGGACACCTCCACGGGGTCGACGGTCACCTACGAGTGTCCTGAGGGGAACGTGGTGCTGGGTGACTCCTCCAGAACCTGTTTACCTACTGGCTTCTGGAGTGGTTCAGCACCTAAGTGTAAATGTGAGTACAGCACACAACACAGTACAGGCCTAAAGAGGTTTGGTGTTTATCACAGCAACGAAAATTGTAATGTAACTTGAGTACACAGATAAAATGTAATGTTTGTAGAGTACATGTGTCAAGATGGAAGTATATGTAACTGAGTACATTTTTTTAAGATGTATTGATGTGTTTATGAGAGAAAGGAAAATTGTAATGTACTTAACTTGAGTACATTAATGTTATATTGTACTCATTAATGAAACAATTGAGATCATAATTAAATAGTTTTTATTATATTTATTACTGTATTAATTATTGTCATACATACATACTGTACATACACACATACATACACTCATACATACACTCATACATTCACACATAGTTAACTACTCTTCCACACACACCCACACACACCCACACACACACACACACACACACACACACACACACACACACCCACACACACACACACACACACACACACACACACACACACACACACACACACACACACACACACACACACACCTAACAATTTAACCCCCCTCCCCCCATTCCAGACATGGACTGCGGCTCCCCTAAAGAGATCGAACACGGATCCTTCGTGCTAGTGAACGACCGAACGACCTATGGGGCCAAGGTGGTGTACGAGTGTCAGGAGAACTACACCATCGCAGGGGAGAACTCGGCTCTTTGTTCCGAGGATGGATCGTGGTCGCCCGAGTCTCCAGAGTGCCTGTGTTAGTTCTCTTCTGGCCTGGGGTCCTGGTTCTTGTACATATATTGACTGACAGATAGATTGATTGACAGATAGATTGATAAATAGATCGATAGACGGATATATAAAATTGCACCGTAAAAACACGTGATAAATCGTATCCAAATTGTACCATAACATCGTACCAACAGATTCTTGGTGTCCGGACGTTGTACCGCCTGTCCACGGCAAGGTTGAGATGAGTGGCCGCCGGGCTGGTGACACTACCGCGTTTACCTGTGACTCTGGCTATAATTTACAGGGTCTTAAGGTGTGTTGGCTATAATTTACAGGGTCTTAAGGTGTGTTGGCTATAATTTACAGTGTCTTCAGGTGTGTTGGCTATAATTTACAGGATCTTAAGGTGTGTTGGCTATAATTTACAGGGTCTTAAGGTGTGTTGGCTATAATTTACAGGGTCTTAAGGTGTGTTGAGTAATTATATCACTATTTTTAAGACAGTTTATGAATCATAGGTATAAAAATAATCATAATCTATAACTAACAGTGAAAATACAGGGTTTTTTTCTTTGTGGTAATATAATAATGAGAATAAACTTGAAAATATTGCTTAAAAATATAATTTTCAACCCAAAAGGTGAACAAATTGGTGTTGGACTAGACCACAATATTGTACTGTATAAAAATTGCTTCTGGGTTCAACTAAAAATATGACAATCGATTTAAATATGAAAATCCAAATACTTGAGGCAAATTAACTCACTGCAGACTGCAATATGTGTGGTACTCATAACAATTTAGGTGTTTGTGATGTCTGAATGGTAAATACTCGAGTTAGGTCGTTAATATGTAGTTCCTGAAGTATATATGTAACTTAGTGGTCATTACTGGTAGCCATGGGAGTTGTTTTTGATGCATTATTATTGTTAAGCTGTTGTTAATCACTTTTTAAGCTGTTGTTAATCACTTGTTAAGCTGTTGTTAATCTGCAGTTTGTCATCATCATCACTAAATAACTTATCTCAATATGTTTTACGTTCACAACTTTATAGAGAAGAAACAGTTCCTTTGTTACATTATTGTTACTCTTATATAAAACTTCACTATGGCAGCAAAAATGGACCAAGACGACAGTTTGTTCCAAGTTATTATTAAAATGTTACCAAGACTGATGACCCGCAGCAGAGTCCAGTACCAGGCTAATATGTTTACTGAGTCCTACATTCTTATCCCAGACAGTACCCCCTCCCACCCCCCCACACCCTCCCACCCACCCAGTCCTTTAAAGTAGGTGTCTTGACTGTTGTTGTTTGCAGACTGTCTCATGTACACCGGGAGGGATGTGGTCAGGTGTGGCTCCCAGAAGACGTCTCGTTGTTGATGTTGTTTAATTTTTTTACAGACTGTGTCCTGTACACTGGGAGGGATCTGGTCAGGTGTGGCTCCCACTTGTAGGTTCATCGACTGTGGCATCCCCGAGGACCTGAGAGATGGTCAGGTGAGTCTGGGATTGGTCTGGGCAGTTTGGGATTGGTTGGATGGGTAGGTAAGTTAAGTTTTATTAGGTTAGATTAAGTTACATCAGATTTGGTTAGGTTAGGGAAGGTTAGACTAGACTAGGTTAAGTTAGGTTAGGTTAAGGTGTTAAATAATTAGGTAAAACAGGCCACTAACACCTCCCTCTCACTCACAGATGACCCTGGTTAATGGCACCACTTATCTCGGGTCAATGGCGAGGTACGAGTGTGGCGACGACTTCTGGTTGGACGGCCCTGAGGAGAGGGTGTGTCTTGATGATGGCCACTGGAGCGATGTTTCTCCTCTGTGTGATGGTAAGATGGTGGTGGTGATAATAGTAACACTGATAATTCTACTACCACTATAATCTTTGGCTCTCATGTTCGAGGACAGCTGTGAGTTTGTTTAAGGTGTAGAAGCTGTCACCAACACTACAACCACACCATAAGTTAATGAGTTGCATGACCCAGTGTTTAAGGAGTAGAAGCTGTCACCAACACAACAACCACACCCTAAGTTAACGAGCTGCATGACCCAGTGTTTAAGGAGTAGAAGCTGTCACCAACACAACAACCACACCCTAAGTTAACGAGCTGCATGACCCAGTGTTTAAGGTGTAGAAGCTGTCACCAACACAACAACCACACCCTAAGTTAACGAGCTGTATGACCCAGTGTTTAAGTAATGTAGCTCTGTCACCAACACAACAACCACACCCTAAGTTAACGAGCTGCATGACCCAGTGTTTAAGGTGTAGAAGCTGTCATAACTCTAAAACCACACCCTAGGTTTCGGCTGCATGACCAGTGTTTAATGTGTAGAAGCTGTCACCAACACAACAACCACACCCTAAGTTAATGAGCTGCATGACAGTGTTTATGTGAAGGCTGCCAACACCACAACCACACCCTAAGTTAACAGGCTGTATGACCCGTGTTTAAGGTGTAGAAGCTGTCACCAACACAAAACCACACCCTAAGTTTACAGCTGCATGACCCAGTGTTTTGTGTGAGCTGTCACCAATACAACACACACCCTGAGTTAACAAGCTGCATGACCAGTGTCAAGGAATAGTCGAGAAGACCGACACTCACCAACTGCACTGGCGAACCTAACCATTACCTTGAACACCATCCTGAAATTGATTAACTGCGACTAATTTACTACTACTACTACTACTACTACTACTACTACTACTACTACAGTACAACCTCGAAAATTTGAATTGCATGGGCCCATAAAGTATACGAATTATAGATGTATGGAAACACCAGAGCAAATTGTTGTATCAAAACTTGCGACAAAAATTATTTACATATCTAAAAACTGTCAATAAGTAATAGATATAATAAAGAATTACTGTATTTATATTCAACAACAATTATTTTAGTATATTTAGAACATTATAGCTACAGTGGTCTCCATGTAATCCTGCCAGTCTCCAGTACAGTCTCCATGTAATCCTGCCAGTCTCCAGTACAGTCTCCATGTAATCCTGCCAGTCTCCAGTACAGTCTCCACATACTGTACAACACTCTGTCTCCATCCACCTTCACTCTACTGGTTACAATACATGACCTAGCATGTCTTGGATCCTGGATGCTGTTGTTGCCCTCAGCATTATGATCACATTTGAAAGCTTCAATTATTATGGCGATATTTTCAAATTATAAACCTATAATTTTGGCTCTTATTTTTAATTAGATGCTACTCGAATTTTACTTTGTATGTGAATTAATTACTCAACTAGTGTACCCTCATTAATCACCTCTTACAGTTGTGACATGTAACGAGCCTATAGTACCCCACGGAGGGTTCGTGACTGGCTACAGCTTCGACGTCCACGCAGAGGTCGAGTACCACTGTGAGCACGGCCACTTTCTGACCGGAGACAACATCCGTGTTTGTACCCGCAGTGGAGTGTGGAGCGGTGATGTTCCCTCCTGTACTTGTGAGTTTACTGTCATTATGTTGTTGTCACTCTGATAACATATCTGTGTTTATATGAACATTAGACACCCTTGTATGTGTGTGTGTGAGAGCTATAAGACACCCTGTACATGTGTGTGTGAACTATAAGACACCCTGTACATGTGTGTGTGAACTATAAGACACCCTGTACATGTGTGTGTGAACTATAAGACACCCTGTACATGTGTGTGTGAACTATAAGACACCTGTACATGTGTGTGTGTACTATAAGACACCTGTATGTGTGTGTGAACATGTGTGTGTGACACTATGTGTGTGTGAAGACACCCTGTACATGTGTGTGTGTGAACTATAAGACACCCTGTACATGTGTGTGTGAACTATAAGACACCCTGTACATGTGTGTGTGAACTATAAGACACCCTGTACATGTGTGTGTGAACTATAAGACACCCTGTACATGTGTGTGTGAACTATAAGACACCCTGTACATGTGTGTGTGAACTATAAGACACCCTGTACATGTGTGTGTGAACTATAAGACACCCTGTACATGTGTGTGTGAACTATAAGACACCCTGTACATGTGTGTGTTTGAACTATAAGACACCCTGTACATGTGTGTGTGTGACCTATAAGACACCCTGTACATGTGTGTGTTTGAACTATAAGACACCCTGTACATGTGTGTGTGTGAACTATAAGACACCCTGTACATGTGTGTGTGTGACCTATAAGACACCCTGTACATGGTAAATCAACATAAACACATATAATTATCTCACTAACAGCACAAACATGTCTAATACGCATCCTCTCCCCAGATGTGGACTGCGGGAGCGTACCGACCATGTCTCGGGGCGAAGTTTTGTATGTAAACGAATCTACGTTCTTGGACACTCAGCTAGAATACGTCTGCAACCCGAACTTCCGCTTAGTTGGAGAGAAATACCGCGTGTGTGGCAGAGACTCTAAATGGGGTGGTGAACAACCCAAGTGTGAAGGTGAGGTAGTGTGTGTGTGTCTTAAAACATCTTCACATTGTTCCTGTCATTCACTAAAGAAGGTTAGGTAAGATTAGTGGTACAGTATGTTAATCTGGGTGAGGATAGGTTAATGTTTTGTTGGATTAAGTTAGCATTAGTGTAGTTAATATTAAGGTGAAAGAACCTAACCTAACCAAACTTACCCTACCCTAGCCTAACCATAACATACCCTAACCTAACCAACACGTTCTATTGACAGAGATCCGCTGCCCCGAGCCTCAGCACCCTCCTAAGACCAAGATTTCCGTCGCTGGTAACGACCGTCGCATGAGCACGACCATAGCTCGGAGACGAGAACACGTCTCCCTGGACAGCACCTACAGGTATAGTACTGGAATGATACCCCAATGAAATCACCAATATCAATATTTAAGTAATAGGACGGTAGTTAACGATCTTTGGACGTAACTACTCCCACAGGTATACAGCTCCTCCCAGACTTACGACGGGGTTAGGGACCCAAATCCAGGTCGTAAGTCGGAAATGCTTAAATAATACATAGAAAATCTAAAATGGGTGTCTCTTTTTCGTCTCAGCACCACAAAACTCTCTCTTTTAAGCTTGCCAGCCATTTTAAGGTGAATTACAAACAAAAATTTTGTCTGTGTACTGACGTCGGGACTCGAAAATAAGTAATTTAACAAAATTTTGGTACGACTGAGGCAGGTCGTAAGTGCGGGTGGTCGTAAGTCGGGGAGGAGCTGTAGTTAATCCCACAGGTATATAGTTAATCCCACAGCAGTAATACCTATATAGTCTACATAACTTAGCAAGGCCGTGGGCTGGTAACACACGTCTTGCCCGCGGTGTCCACTATGTCTGTCTGGATGTGGGTCACACCCATTACAGTATAGTACCTCCTTCTTTCCTCACACTGTTGAATGCTCTGCCTTCTTCTGTGTTTCCATACTCATACAATCTGTCTCACTTCAAAAAGCTGGTTTTCCGGGATCTTCTTGTTGTACATTAATATAACCTTTTTATTTTGTATTATTAATTTATTCTACTCTTATCCCCCGTTGTGGGTGGGTGACCTGTGCCTGGGTGGGTTATTACCCGTTAAAACAATGGATTTACATAAGCATATATGAAATAAATCCCATCTAATACTAACATACAGATTTATAATGAATAAATCCCACCTAACCTCAGAGTTAATATGTATCTGGCGACATTAACAGTATATTAACAGTATAGTAACAGTACATTAACAGTATATTAACAGTACATTAACAGTATATTAACAGTATAGTAACAGGAACGATTCTCCGCAGGGTTGGCAGCATCGTGACTTATCGTTGTGATAGAGGTTATGTTGTGGACGGCCAGAGTATGAGGACTTGTAAGGCCGATGGGACGTGGTCCAATGAATCTCCCACGTGCAAGTGTGAGTACAGTGTTGTTGATGTACTATGTTATGGAGGGAATATTGTTGAGAATTACTGTTTCTTTGTCACTCTAACACTCGCTCATACAGTCAGTCAGTCAGTCACTCACTCACCTACTGACAGTCATACAGTTAGTTACCTACTTATACATTCATTCCCAGTCAGTCAGTCACTCAAGGCAACCATGAAACCTTCCCCACACTCCAGCCTCTGTCATAATCCTTTCATAACCAGTCAGTCAGTCACTCAAGGCAACCATGAAACCTTCCCCACACTCCAGCCTCTGTCATAATCCTTTCATAACCAGAAGAGGAGGAGAAGAGAAGGTTTCCAGTCACCCAAATGAAACCTCCTCAATCAGCTGACATTTTTGAAACCTTCCCTACAAACCAACCTCTGTGATAACCCATTTATAACCAGGTTTCCTTGATAGTGAACCAAAAGAGAGGGTTTCCAATCACGCAAATAAAACCTCTTCAATCTTCTGACACCCATAAATCCCCCCCACTCTTTAATTCACATCTATCCGTCTATATCCAGATGTGGACTGTGGACTGCCAGAGAGCATTAATCCGGGCACGTTCCGGCTCCTCAGCAACACCACTAGCTACGGATCTCAGGTGTCATATGAATGCAGCGAACATTGGAAGCTGGAGGGACGGATTCGACGGTTTTGTCAGGAGAACGGCACCTGGGTCGGGGAGACGCCCAAGTGTGTCGGTAAGTTGCCATATTTTTTACTTTAATTTACTGTATTTTGTCAATATATTTGTTGTTAAGTTATTTTAGAAGTAAATAAGTTATGATATAGAGGTATTTTAAACATTGTTCTGTACACAGCTTTTGTTTAGACTAGTGTACAAATGTGTCTTAAGAACGTCCTCAAGAGCTGAACCTGTGATGACTTAACCTCTTGAGTATAATGCTATTGAACTCAGGGTTAAGTCATCATACTCAGGGTTAAGTCATCATACTCAGGGTTAAGTCATCATACTCAGGGTTAAGTCATCATATTCAGGGTTAAGTCATCATACTCAGGGTTAAGTCATCATATCAGGGTTAAGTCATCATATTCAGGGTTAAGTCATCATACTCAGGGTTAAGTCATCATATTCAGGGTTAAGTCATCATACTCAGGGTTAAGTCATCATACTCAGGGTTAAGTCATCATACTCAGGGTTAAGTCATCATACTCAGGGTTAAGTCATCATACTCAGGGTTAAGTCATCATACTCAGGGTTAAGTCATCATACTCAGGGTTAAGTCATCATATTCAGGGTTAAGTCATCATACTCAGGGTCTGCCTGTGATTCAAATTGACAAGAATAACTTAAAACAATTTCAGTAATGTAAACTAATTTTTATATTTTGATTAACATACCTGCTAATAGATAGATAGATGGATAGATGGTTTGATAGATGGATAGATAGATGGATAGATGTTTTGATAGATGGATAGTTAGATAGATAGATGGATAGATACCATTATTTCCACCATTTCCAACACACTAACTGTTGTCCTGACTCATGCCAACAGAGGTCATGTGCCCGGAGCTACAGTCAGCATTGACAGAAGCGTTGACGGTGAAGGAAGGCGATCGCAGGGTCGGGTCGTCGGCCGTGTACAGCTGTGGGGTCGGCCGAGTGCTGGTCGGGGAGTCTACTCGGAGCTGCAAGACTCATGGCATCTGGACGGGAACTCAACCTAGATGTGAATGTATGTTGAGTGTGTGTGTGTCTGTACGTTTAGCTGTCAGAGGGATGATGTTTTTGTCGTTGGAGGTCAGAGTCACTCATAAACACAGCTATGGGGTCCAGGTGATTGATAATCTTCCGAGATGTTTTTTTTTGTGTTTTGATAATATTGTGGTGTGATAATTTCAATGTTTGTTTGTTTTGTGTGACTGTTTTGTTATTACCACAATCAGTCAATGAATCAATCAATTATATATAATAATTTAGTTATTTCATTAATATTTGTTAGTTTAAATTATTTTGTTAACTTTATGTGATGATAATTTAATAATAAGTCTCCTATATATGCATCTCTATATTTTCAGTATACAGTGCATGTATGTATACAATCACATGTATACTTAAGTAAATACATGTATGTATAAATGCAGCCACATAATGTATCCATGTTACCAGAGCCCCCCAAAAAACAGGTTATAGAATTCTTTTAATAATATATCCCAGTGATTACCTAACCTAACCCAACCCAGCCCAGCCCAACCCATCCCACCTATACCAGTACGACCTAAGACGACCTCTCGTTCCACAGGGGTGTCGTGTATGATGCCAGAGGAGATAGATAACGGAAGAATCGTCAGGTTAAACGAGTCGTTGCTGTACGGGGCTGTCGTGGAGTATCTGTGTTTCCCCAAGTACAAGTTAAACGGACCTTTTAACAGGTCGTGTACGGCTGAGGGCGTGTGGTCTGGTGTAGCCCCTCTCTGTAAGAGTGAGTAGTGTCTTGTTTATCTGTTGTAGTGGTAACCTAACCTAACCTTACCTTACCCTACCTAACATCTTAGCCCGGTGGTTCCCAAACACGGGGTCACGACACAAGATGCATCATAAGGGGTCACATAGAGCTGGTAGTCCAGGTGTCAAGGAATGAAGAGCGTGGCCCAGGTGTTGTCTCGTTAAGTCGGGACAATAAATTATGGTCGAGGTAATAATGCAGTTACTCTCCTTGTGTCAGGTCAGGTCAGGGAAGGGAAGGTTAATGCTGATGACACGTTATGCAAGAAAAAATGGCAGCAAATTTCAATGATAGATTCCCTGAGTTGCTTACTGAGTCATTGAGTCTTGTTCAGTTTCTGTTCAAGTTCAGATATAAAACAGTGTGGCTCTTTGGTCTTCTAGGTAGCAGAATTACAGCCTGACAATGAGCCAAGGATGAATCTTACCTTCTATGATGACATCAATGTTTTGGGCTATTTATCAAATTAACATTCAGCTCTAAAAATAAAACTATCAAGATTGTGATACAATTTGGAAGCTCCTATGTGTGTGAGGCAGCTTTCCTGTCATTGGTGTTTATATAAAAGATTATTACCATAACCATATATCAAATTTAAACTGAGAAAATTGTCTACTGCGTTGTTTAATTCTACCCCCAGTAAAGAGATTCTTTTAAATGATACTCGACACACACGTTAGATATGAATTATGACTGATGTAACTTGTATTGAAAATTAATTAAATGTTCAAGTGACTTACTTACAGCATGACAGAGATGTAACTAAGAGCATAATGTTGCTTAACTAAGTAATTATATCCCAAGTATAGAACATTAAATGATCATATTAAACATGACAATTATGGCCTCTTTCTGCCTTTTACTCTACTTAATTATGTAATACATTTTCCTTACTTGTTTTATAGTTAAATACATACATCAATATGTCTGTACTTACTCTCAGGAACCTCATCTATACACCATACTGCATGTAATGAGTCACACTGGAGGAGCGACAGTAGTAAACGTGGTTGTACTTGAGAACCCCGTGTCTTAGCCATTGAGATGTAACTAATATGATATCAAGGGCAGACCCAGTGGGGGTCCTTGGAGTCCACAACCTCCCTTTACACCAGAAAATTCTAATACTTCTTCTTTAATGCAGTATTGTACTAAGGTGTTTTCGTATAGTAAAAAGTAATTACTATTGACTTCAGAATATCTCCTATCACCCGGCTTCAAAATGGCCTCAAAATGCCCTTGATATTGGTCACATTTCAACAAATTATTCTGGGGGTTTACAGCACCCCCCAGTTGGGTGGACTCAATCAGCTGGTCATGCTCCCCCACCCACACCTTCTTGGACACTCCCCCTCCCCCCTTTGATATTCCTGGATCTGCCCCGGGATATTCCATTACCAAATATCATAGGATCATTGAACTAGAGAGCCAGGCATACCAACCCTCCCATGATGAGTAGCACTTAGGAAACCATCGGACCCATCCTGGCTTGAGATGAGTACAGTGCTTATTGAGATGTGTACGCTGCTTATTGAGATGTACAGTACTTATTGGCATGTGTACATTGCTTATTGAGATGTGTACGCTGCTTATTGAGATGTACAGTACTTATTGGCATGTGTACATTGCTTATTGAGATGTGTACGCTGCTTATTGAGATGTACAGTACTTATTGGCATGTGTACATTGCTTATTGAGATGTGTACGTTGCTTATTGAGATGTGTACGTTATTTAATAATTCCACAGTGGACATTACCGACTACGGGATCTTTGAAGACAACACCGTCGACGGCACGAGTAACGAGGCTCGCGGCGGTCCTCCCGGCTCTCTCGAAGAAGCCTCCAACACTGGTCTATACGTGGGCCTAGCTGTTGGTCTTATTGCCGTCATTGTCGTCGCTCTTCTCTTCATTTTCCTGAGAACGTGAGTCTTATTATACCCTTGTGTATAATATTTTAGTGTTATTTTATGACATATGAACAAAACTTTAAGAGAATATAAAGTTTTCCATTATGATTCATTCACTGTTATTTTATATGTTATTTTCTTGTTATTTTACTGCATATAGGTGAAGATTTAAGACACAGTGATTTATTTTACTGATAACATTAACACCTTCTGCTACTCCTCCAGGAGACACCAGCAGAAGGGTAAGGAGCGAGAGCCACCAGTGACCCTGAAGCCTTCAGAAAGTCGTCATAACGATGCCATGAGCTACGCCGACCTCAGCGACCCCACAACAGGTGAGGTCGTTTAGGGTCGAGTATAGTAGTTAGTAGTTGATGTTGTTGTCGACCTCTATATATCGGGTTTCTCTCTGTAGTTCATTAAATGAGGGTTTCAAAAACCTCTCCATACAGTTCATTAAATAAAAGTTCCGCTGTATTTAGATTTTTTTAGAATTTGAATTTATTTTTGTATTATTTTAGTTGTTTTTGTTGTATTACTTTAGTTGTTTTTGTTGTGTTATTTTAGTTGTATTATTTGTTTATTATTTGTGTACATCATTTTCTTCCTTTCCAATCACTAAAACTGTCCTCCCCTCCTCTCCCTCCCCTTCCGCCATCACTAAAAGACGTTCGTTTATTTCATCAGGGAATAATATTTACGAGAATATCCCAGAGGACGTGGAAGAGTACGGGGAAGAGTACGCAGACATGTCCTCTGGTAGCTACAACAACTCCCCCGCTCACACGTACTCTAACGGCCACCAGCCGGTCTACAGCAACGGCATGATGGCCCCGACGGCGTCGTTAAACCGCCCTCCCGCCCATATCATGAGACGACCTCGTATGCCTCCGCCTCAACCGCCCACCGTCCCCACGACTGAGCCCCCATCCGTAGTGACGATCAATGGGGTCACGTTGTCGTCTCAGGGAACCTAAACTATCGTTGTCCCTTAACGATCGCCCTTGACGTCTATCAATAACACCATATCTATAACGCCATCTATAATGCTTTGGTTATATCGTCAGGTTTAGTGAATAGCGTCATTTGATGTATAATGAAGAGCGTCATTTGATGTATAATGATTGATGTGGGTTGATGTATAATGATTGATGTGGGTTGATGTATAATGATTGATGTGGGTTGATGTATAATGATTGATGTGGGTTGATGTATAATGATTGATGTGGCAAATGTTGATAAATATGTTGTAGAATGTGTGTGGAGTTATTTGTGTCATTGTAGAATCGAATAACATCGCAGTTAGGAGAGAACATGCTGGTATACTTGAAGAACACATCAATAACATTACAGATAGAACACACTGCTATAATTATACTGAAGAACACATCAATAACATTACAGATAGAACACACTGCTATAATTATACTGAAGAACACATCAATAACATTACAGATAGAACACACTGCTATAATTATACTGAAGAACACATCAATAACAGATAGAACACACTGCTATAATTATACTGAAGAACACATCAATAACATTATAGAACACACTGCTATATACTGAAGAACACATCAATAACTGAAGAACACACTGCTATAATTATACTGAAGAACACATCAATAACATTACAGATAGAACACACTGCTATAATTATACTGAAGAACACATCAATAACATTACAGATAGAACACACTGCTATAATTATACTGAAGAACACATCAATAACATTACAGATAGAACACACTGCTATAATTATACTGAAGAACACATCAATAACATTACAGATAGAACACACTGCTATAATTATACTGAAGAACACATCACTCTTAATGTTCTTCATCTAGTAAATATTCACAAGTTGACCACATTCTATAATTGCTATAATTCCTGTTATTTAAGTTCTATAATGGTTCAGATGTTGTATGGATACCCTGTATAACATGTATGTATAATTGTATATGTATAATCATGTGTACATTATCATACATAGATAATAAGCGATGATTGTGTATTGGTTGTTACAGAAGCAGATTATAGCTCTTGAAACAACTTCACAGAAACCACTTATAAAACTCTTACTTATGCTACTTATATCACTTATTAAATGGCCATACACACTGCTACTGTTATTACTTAATTAATGCAGTACTTGTTGGTTTATGCTTTGAATTCTTACTCAAATGCTGAAGAAAAGTGGCGTTATTTACTGTTGTGGAAATTATCGGTTAGTTTGTTGTAATCGGGGAGGTAATTATCGGTTAGTTTGTTGTAATCGGGGAGAAAATTAGCGACTGATAAATACTTGTACATACGCGCTTGTAGACACTCTTAACCCCAGACCTGGCATAGCACGTGCTGGTCACACACACACACACACACACACACACACACACACACACACATACACCTGAGCACTGTTGTTGTATATAGAATTTTCTTCACCTTAGTTTCAATATATAAAAGTTATATAAATGTATATTGTTTATATAATGGATCAAATAGGGGGTGGACGTCCATTATACCGAGGTTCCGTTAGTTGTGAGACCCCCATTTAACGGATTGGGTAGAGTTGGACATCCGTTATATCGAGGTTTCACTGAACTGCCTATATTTTTATATGAATTACTGGAAGAAATTTGTGGTTTAGTGTTGGTTAGGTTAAGTTATGGGAGAGTTTGTGTGTGTGGGAGGGGGTGTGTGTGTGGGTGTGGGTGCGGGTGTGGGTGGGTGTGTATGTGTGTGTGTGTATCTAATCTTTCTCCATACGAACACACACAAATGCACTGTAAACATCTCTCCACACACACACAAGCCATCATTGACCCTTCAACTTGACCCATTAACAGGTTATCTGATGTTAACTGACAAGTATAGTGGAGAAAGATGATCTCAGATGACCTCTCACAATATATCAAACAGTCCAGCGGAAAAGTGAGTAAATCTGACAGTGTAGAGACCAGATTTGTGTTAAGCTGAAATATGAATTACAAAGACGAAATCTGCCTTATTAATGAGACGAAATCTGCCTTATTAATGAGACGAAATCTGCCTTATTACTGAGACGAAATCTGCCTTATTACTGAGACAAAATCTGCCTTATTATGGAAAGTTAGAATACTGTATCATGTTGAGAATCCAGTTAGGTATTTCACTTAATACTGTAATGTACTGTAATGCCTAAGTTGTGTACTGTAGCTTTCAGATGTACAGAAGTGACTGGGTACGCGACAACTAAGACACAAACATTCCTGGTGTTTTGAGATTTATCGTGAAAATAATAAAAACATCTTTTCTGCCCGAGGCCCCCAAGGATAAATTGTATCTGTCATCGTTATGTTTTAATAATTGGGAAGGTCGTCCGGTAGTTGACGTCGAGTGGAATATAATTCTCTCGTCTAGTCTAGTCTAACAGTTTAAGAAGAATAACAATTTTACTGACCCAGCGTTCCAGTGTTGGATCGACGGGGAATGTTATGACTTTAGTCTTGTGTCGATTAGAGTTATAATTTTATTCACCTGTCGATTTGGTGAAATGGTAATTGGTGATAGTTGAGATGTCATATTTTATGGTGTGACTAAATGGAGTATATAATGGGTGTCCCAATTTACCTAAGGTCCAATTTATGTAGATTTTGTCTCCTAATTAGTGTTAAGTGAATGTGTCTAATTAAGGTAGAGTCTCTGTGTGTGGTAACTTACTGTAAGTGAGTCGGTTAGATACGTCACCAGTTAGGAGGAAAATTTAACGTAGGAACCTTTGAGAATCCATCTTTGTGTGGTAGCTTAAGTGAGTCAGTTAGATACGTTCTCACATCACCAGTTAGGAGGAAAATTTAACGTAGGAACCTTTGAGAATCCATCTTTGTGTGGTAGCTTAAGTGAGTCAGTTAGATACGTTCTCACATCACCAGTTAGGAAGAAAATTTAACGTAGGAACCTTTGAGAATCCATCTTTGTGTGGTAGCTTAAGTGAGTCAGTTAGATACGTTCTCACATCACCAGTTAGGAGGAAAATTTAACGTAGGAACCTTTGAGAATCCATCTTTGTGTGGTAGCTTAAGTGAGTCAGTTAGATACGTTCTCACATCACCAGTTAGGAGGAAAACTTAACGTAGGAACCTTTGAGAATCCATCTTTGTGTGGTAGCTTAAGTGAGTCAGTTAGATACGTTCTCACATCACCAGTTAGGAGGAAAACTTAACGTAGGAACCTTTGAGAATCCATCTTTGTGTGGTAGCTTAAGTGAGTCAGTTAGATACGTTCTCACATCACCAGTTAGGAGGAAAACTTAACGTAGGAACCTTTGAGAATCCATCTTTGTGTGGTAGCTTAAGTGAGTCAGTTAGATACGTTCTCACATCACCAGTTAGGAGGAAAACTTAACGTAGGAACCTTTGAGAATCCATCTTTGTGTGGTAGCTTAAGAGAGTCAATTAGATACATCACCAGTTAGGAGGAAAACTTAACGTAGGAACCTTTGAGAATCCATCTTTGTGTGGTAGCTTAAGTGAGTCAATTAGATACGTCACCAGTTAGGAGGAAAACTGAACGTAGGAACCTTTGAGAATTAATAGTAATATTCTTCATTATAAAATACAATAAATAAATTCTACATTACTGTATTTTTCCCATCTTAGATTAAATGAACTTTTATGTATGATTTTGTCAATGTGTATATGTATGTATGTTCAAGTATGTATGTTTATGTACGAGTCTTAGAATATGTATCCCGAATACGACCTTATGTCTCGAGTACGACTTCAAGCTCGAGTAGGACTCACACATGGAGTCGTATTTGTACCTCTAGTAGACTGGCTGTGAACAAGGAACCATAGACTGTTAACTGTCAGTATCAACCAGTCAAAGTGTGGAGGTTTATTTAACAATTAATGGCCATCTGAAAAATGTTGTAATTTTTTGTAAATAATAAAATAGTCCCTTGTATAATAAATTATCCAATTACAATATTTTTTATTTATTGTTAATTTACATTGAATAAACATTAGTAAACATGGCAGCTGTGAATGTTAGGAAGATTATTAACACTAAAAGTGTTTTGAAGTTAAGGAAACGTTTTTGGGGTGTTTTAAAGTTAAGAGCACGTCTACCCACAGTTCCCCATGCCTGCCCATGCCTGCTCACACCTGCCAATTCTATTTACCTACCCACCTACCTACCAATGGTCGGGTCTCTAACATGTTGGAGCAGAAAATTATCTCTCAGAGTTTCTACAAAAAGAGTAGCAGGGTTATTCAAGTCATTTGGGGTGAACTTGTTTCCCCAGTCGATGTCGCCATAGTTAAAGTCCCCCATGATAAGGAGATGGCTAGGGTTGAGCATTGCTGCATTGTCTATTAAGGCTCTTCAGTTCTTTTGGTTTAGTGGGCCACAGTTTGGGGATCTGTAGATACACCCGACAATAAGTAAGTCCCCTCCCTTTATTTTAATTTTACACCACTTGGACTCTTCAAAAACATCCTCTCCCTGTACCCTCACCTGGCTGGCTCTAAGGTCTTGCCTAGCATAGATAACCACACCCCTATTGCAAGTTTCTTGAGAAAGGTTCGTAAATGAGTCATATCCAGCAATACTGAACTCACAATACGACACACTGAAGGTAAGAGGCCCTTAAAATAATGTACTATTCCAGATGATACTAAATGTAACATAATACTTCGTTGTGATAAATGTTCAGTTTATATCAGGTGCCTTCAAGAGTGCTCAGGTTCTCAACTGGCTCAGCCATGTTATTATTATTTTTAATTGACTGTATCTCTGTTTTTATGGCTAAATAAACTGTTTCAATCAATAGGCATTCAGAGTGTAGTTACGTCACAGCTTAATTAACTCGGCTTACAATCGTCAAACAAACGTCAGTTAAATATAGGCGAAGATTAATTTTAACCTTGGTGGATTAGTTAGGTGGATTAATCAGTTAATCCAGGTAATTAAAATATAGGTTAAATAATCATAATTAATCCAGATAATTAAAATATAAGTGAATCTAGTTATTTAAAGAGTTTGTGGTTAGGTTAGGTTAAAATCATGACTTAACCCAAATGTTAATCTAACCTTACTTATTGTTAGTAACTACAGATAGACTGTGGGGTATGGGATGTTTGGTTCACACTCAGGGTGGAAGGAAACTCACAAGGTGCTCTCTGTATACATGTTGTATTGGATGTATAGTGCAGCTTGGTGCTGGGAGGTAGCATGGTAATAAGCGTTGGGTAGAGAGAGCTGGGTGGTGAGGGCACGAGGCTTGAGGTACGCCAAGGTCGCTGGCTGGCGCGGAGGAGGAGGTGTTGCTGGTGGCACTGAAGAAAGAGGCTGGTCACAGCGGTGTCAGGCCTTATAAGGCGGGGGTAGACAGTTGACCCCCGTTCCGTGGGCGGCGCTGGAGGCGTAGGCTGGGGAATTCGAGAAAGTTCGGTGCTTGTAGGGGAGGAATCCACTACGATCTCATAACTCCACTTTTTACTTTTTACTTTTATCCTCTTCGCCACTGATCGGCTTGTTAGCCGCTTGGGCGATCGGTCACGACTCTTTTCCTTTATATTCTTCACCAAAAGGTCGGCTCGCTAGCCGCCCGGGCGATCGGTCACGTCTCTGTCACGCACTGTTGGCAAATACTGGGCATGCACCGGCTCCTGAATGTACCTGAACCCGCTCCAGTGTTGGTCAAGTCTTCTCTTGAAAGAGCTCACACTCGGTGCCGTCACAACACTTTCTGGTAGATTGTTCCAAGAGTTTACAACCCTCACTCCGAAAAAGTTTGCCCTCACGGTTTTCCGGACTTGCGGCTTCTTCAATCTTGAGCTGTGACCCCTTGTGGGGCGAGCGTCCGCCAGCTCCAAGTAAGGACACTCAACTGAGTAGTGCCCCCTGAGATGCTTATAAACCTCAACTAGGTCCCCCCTTGCCCGTCTGTAGTATAAGCTAGGCAAGTTCAGGCGCTCCAATCTCTCAGGGTAGCTGAGATGCCGAAGTGCAGGCACCAGCTTGGTGGCCCTCCTTTGAACATTTTCAACCAACTGACAGTCCACAATAGGACCGAATGATCTGGCCTGGGATACCATCATGAAAACAGTGGTGTGTATTGCCTCTGAACCATATATTGTTTCAGCTTGATTCAAGCATTTTATTTTTCAACATTATTTGTGGGGGAGTTTGGGAGACAAGTGAAGGAGGCCACGAGGATGTTGGAAACTCCTCAAGGGGGGAATGGAGTGAAGAAGGTTGAGAACTGTTCTCACTAACAAAACTGTACAATGGTATAACCGTTACACCATTGTACAGTTTTGTTAGTGAGTATAGTTAGAATACTTCAAAGTTTGCAGTTGTGTAATAGATCTATAATTTACTTTAGTTTCCCCAACAATGAAGTAACATTATCCAGTTAAACTCGTGAAATACCTGACGTTTTTTCAGTTGACCCCAAAAGCTTATTTTATTTCCATAGACTCAATTACATACTAATATAGTTTTATTTAAAGGGCATCATAAGGCTGTGTAAGGAGGTGAGAGCCATCAATGAGTTAACAGCCTCATTAGACCACCATCAGGGAAGAGTGTCTCGTCTGGGAGTAAACAACCAGGAAGGTCCGGGAGCTGGGGTCAAAGGTAATATTGATTAATTACTTTATTTATCCGTGTTTTTAGCGTAGGATTAGTTTAAACAGGTTAATTATGATTGATGTGTTGTGTAGTTAGGTCGGCAACACTATGAGAAATTAAAGTCGAAATTGGTTAAGGTCATCTCGTACCCAAGACAACCTGGAGCCATACATGAACTGCCTCGTTAAGTGGGTACTAGTTATTAGTTAAGGGTTGACATGGTTCAGCAGTCGAGGCTGAGTGTTTCCGGTGGTTTTTGAGGCGTTATCAACCAATTGGACCTTCATTTATGGCACAAATGAATAGCTTCTGTTTTTGCTCGATACTGAACACGATAATGGAAACGAGAATAAACAGCCTAACACAACATCACTTAACCAAAGAAACCTAACCTAACCACTTGAGAAATTTACCCATGCACAAACATTTTACATAATGTATAAAAACACCAAGATCACCAGAAATAGTTTGCAGATTTGTTTAATTTTTTCACAATTTGTTCTAAGCATTATAGGAAGTATTTTAAAAGAGGCAATATTTATTAGAACCTAACCTAACCAACCAAAGGAACCTACCTACAGTAACCTTACCTTACTTCTTAGCCGGACCAAAGAAACCTACCTAACCTTCCCCAACTTCCTAGCCAGAGGGCAAACTCCCCACCATATTAAACAGAAAATACTTATTTTGATATCTGGTACGAATGAAAGTAACTTTATTGAAGCATTATGGTGTAATTTAAGTTTTTCGTGGGCGTGAGAGTCTGCCCGGACCGAGTGGGTCAGATGACAACACCTGCTGACTCGGCACATTATTCAGAGGAATATTTATAGTTAATAAATAATTTCTTCACGTACAAAACACATAGACATAATTCTAGTGGAGTGTGATAAGTTTTTCAGTGTTTTACCCCACAGTTTTCCTCATCCTGTCGTCTCCTGATAAATACTCACTACTGTATAATGGTAAGAACATATGTGGGAAAAATTACCCAAATCAAACAGCACTTGCCGGTGGTAGCGGTTTCCTCATAAATTACCAAATTTTATCTCGACACATTCAACACTAAAACAAGAAGACCATCCCTGACGAAACTCCTAAAACACTAAAAAATAAAAGATCATAAATTTTTCCTCCTCCATCAGTAAAATAGGGTAATGTTTTCTATATTATTATGACTTTCTTGGGTTAAGAATGGTTAGGTTAGGTTTATAAAGGTCTGGTTGGTGTGATTTATCCCCACGTTTTCCCTCATCTTCAAATCACAGAACATATCTCCTTAAATAACCATCAGCGGCAGGAAGTAAGGTCGTGTTCATTCAAATCACCGTAAAAACATAAAAAAAACCACCTATTCCTGTTGTGGCCCCAAACAAATCTTGATCATATTTTGTGTTTTAGTTTTAAATACAAGTTATGTAGTGAGAGATGAACTGTGTTGTATTA
>NW_024734343.1:0-7500 GCF_018991925.1 Homarus americanus | reverse complement strand
CCAGAATCAACTTCTGTGATATCTTAACCATTCGATCTCACCCATCATTTATCACACACCTACTCAAAACCAACAAACACAAACAACAAGCATTCACGGTGTGTAGCCAATGCTGCTCTGCTCAACTTCCTTTCGCAACCTTAAATACAACATACATTACAGTATTCCTTAAAAGCGTCACGATTTTTAAAAGATTGTGTCCCTCGGGAAAACCATTAAACTAAATCTGAAGTGATTGTGTCAGTGATCCAAGAGGGTCAACACTACACAACAGTACACAGCACCATATTTCCCAGGTCATAAGATGTACCCTATAATTAACAAAATTATATGTCTGGTAAAATAATTTGTGCAGATTTAATTTAGCTTACTGTACCGACAAAGCCAAATCACTGACTTCTAGTATATGCTATCATGTTTCTCACTACCACAACTAACTATCACTGAGTGGACTGTTGTATTTCATGTTTGCCAAACATTTATTTATGTTAACATTTTAATATTATATTATCTTATGCATGCATAATGTTGTTATACATGTGCATATAGCTATTTATATATGTATTTTGCACCTCCTCAGGACTGGCATAGAAAAACTTCGTGGATTTTACTTTCTCTGAGTCCGTTTTTACCTAACCTATGACTTTAAGGGAATTCTGTATGTACATTTCAATATTTAGACACTCCATTTTTTCACACCATTATTTTTACTTTCTTCAAACATTCTAATTAACCCTTCTGTGAGTAAGCTACGTAACACACTTATACACATAGTCAGCAATTTGTTTCTTTTACATTATTTACTTATTGTTGGCAACACTGATAAACTTCACTGCTCTACAGTACCACCATCTTAGAACACTCCATTACTGACGGTTATTCAAAGAACAAACCAATATATATAAACCCAACTTTTCATTAAGTCATAAACAAACCACCCACTTAATTTCACTTTCAAACCTCGTAGCTTGCATTTTTACTCATTAAATAACTATAATAATTTCAACATTTTCACTTTACCCTTTATTACATACCCTTTATTTTTCTCATTTTAACGGGCAAAGCCAAAATAATTTTAAACCTTACTAATACTACACTTTCAATGTTGAGCAACATACAGGTTGGACCCAGCTATTCTGGGACCTGATAGTCCGGCAACCGATGGTTGGGGGCGCATTTAGTGAATTTTATCTTCTGGGGAACATTAGGATATGTTCACAACTACTAAAAACCAACAGTAATGCTATAAAAGTTATGGACAATTATCACACCCTGTACTAAGTTAATTACTAAAAGCTATAAATTTTGAACAACATACTGTATTATACTGTACTCAAATGTACTAAGCTAAAGGTCTACAAAATTTTAACTCTAATGCAAATTATGGATGTTTGCTCCTCAGTGTCGCTATCATGCTTAGAAATTCCAGCAGTAAGTTATATTCTGTATCCAGAATCAAATCGTTGACATTTTAAGCAAAAAAAGAATTTTAACTCTCTCTCTGCTGTATAATCCGAGTCCTGACCTCTCCGCCTCCACTGATAACTCATTATAAGCAGTCTCCCCGCCTGGCTGTCAACACCTCACACTCGCCTTTGTGTAGTAGGGAATAAGGATTTTAGAGGATGAAGGAGTTTTTAGGCTTAAGGTTTTTGTCTTATAAAATATCACTGACTTAGAGAATATAACTTGCATTGCTGGATTTCTTGCAAGATAGCCATTAATTTAGTCTGACCGCCCATTGTTTGCACAAGAGATAAAGGTGCTGGTTAACATTAGTACATTTGAGTACAAAGTCGGTACAGTAATATTCTTGATTCAAAATTATGACTTTTTTCATGAGAGTCTGTATAACTTCTTGATGGTCAGGATATTATGACATTGAATGTTTCCAGAGTATTTTAAAATAAATTCATAGTTTACTTTTGTACATATATGCACATGAAATGGGTCAGTGTTCCAGTAAACTTGTGCCATAACACTAACACCTTGTCATAAGAGGTTCAGTAAGCCTTGGCTGAATTTATGCTGATGTAAGTTGTATTGGTACACCGGTAAGCCATTATAATTTATGCATTATTATGCCTTTTTTTTTTTTTTTAGCTCTCTTCAGCAGGTTCCAGAATTTACTAATTTGGAACCTGTCTGATGCAGAAATATCCAGGATTAGCGAGAATTAACCTGTATCACTACCATAAGCTTTATATAAACTTAATGGCTAACTCCTCTACTAACTACAGCGGACTTAACTTCGTAGATGTTGCGACTCTCTGACCGCACCTGTGATGTCTGCTTCACTTCAAATACAGTAAACCAAATGGCTATGCACAACAGATCTACATCAATTCCTCTTTCCAATAAGTGCCGTCGCTGCACTGTTTCGGCTGCAACTCTGCCTTAAGTGACAGCCTCCAACTGCACTCCTCTGCTCTTTACTCCACAGTCTGCTACACAGTGCTACTCATCACATATACACTGCAATCCCAACCTGAAGCTACAGAAGTGAGCAACAATTACAATAACTTCACTTAAAAATATGATTAATTAAGCACATACTGTAAATGATGCAATAATAAGCCCAGGAGGCCTGAAGTCTTTGACAATGTCACATTCAATAATATAGTGTTCAAGACTATGCTTTAAGGTTTATCAATGTGTACATGCTGGTGTTCCAGCATCACTAACTTGCCAAGATGTATCTGTATCCTTGCCTAATTCTGGCCCACATTTACATCATACTGTCTGGTTCTGGCCGGACCAGTACCTCTTGTCATAAAATTTGTCCTTTACCTAGCTTTTCTACAACTACCAGGTCTTCCTGTATTTCTCAGTTCTTCTCGATAAGAGTTCATGATTTAGACTTGTATGTTTGCACTTGCATTGGACAGGCCAAGGTCAGGTCATTTTTTCTTTCTTATATGCCTCATTGAAGTCTATCAGCAGTCATGATTCTAATTCCAACATCAGGACGGAATCCTGGGGGCTCAATACAAAAGTTGTTCTCATTAGCGGTTATTACATCAAACACACCTACACTCGTTCTGATCGACCACGATCAATTTGCTAACATTCTTGATCTTTGTTTTACCTCTAACCCCTCACCACACTATTCATACTCAATTTCTGCCCCTTAAGGTCTTCTGATCCTAGCCTTATTTCTATTAAATCAAACTGGGCACTACCACCTACACCCCCCTCTAAATGTCAACTATAGCACTGCTCGGAGAACAGGCGGCAATCATGCGAGAATTCTTCACCGACTTTCCTTGGGATGAATGTTGCTTTTCCACTCGGGACGCCTGGGGTATGTGCTGACAACATTGCTGGGGTTATACAGGGTGAGCCCATGGTGCATTATCCCATCTTCTACCAAAACTTTTCACATTACAATCATGGTTTGATGCGCTCCTGCTCTCTTGCAGGGTGAGAGATAGGGCAAGGGCATATTGAGCTAACAGAGTATCTCCTTCTCCATCACCCACTCCTCTTTCATTACTTCCTAGGAATCTGTGTAGGTTGATTATTACGTGAGCCAAGCAGAATTTTATTAAAAAAGGCCGCTGTCTGACTAATTCTTCCTCTAGTAATTCCTTTTTGGTCCTTAACTAAAACATCTATAGCAACTTCTGCCTCCTCTTTCCTCCTCTTCGACCCGATAACTCTATAGCCAACTCCCTCTGACAAAGCCAACCTCTTTGGCACCTTATTCTCCTCTATGAATTCCACAGCAAGCGATTCCCCTCTACCCCTCCCTGCCCCTGCACCTCCTACTGAACCTATGCACTGTCCTATAATCTCCCTCGCTTGGGGTTGCGATTAATCGTATCCAGGTTGGGTATGAGTGAGGCACATGGACCCGGGCCGGAACACCCCCTCGTGTTCGGCCCGGCCCCTGTGCTTCTTTACGCCCTCTGCCTCAAAACCCAAACTTTTCCTTCTTCTTGGGAAGCTTGCAGCCTTGGTTCAGCCCATCCGAGAAAGAAGGGTGACCATTCTAACCCCTCCCTTCCTCCTTTACATTGCTCTAACTTCATCCCTTTCTAATATTTTTCCAAACTATCTTAAACTCCATTTTCTCCGTCACCTTGAACGCCTTTCTCTTTGTCAGGATCGCAGTATGGTTTCGCCGGGCAGAGATCTGCTGATCTGCTCTCTAATGCTGCACCCATCTTTGGTCATCTCTCCTTTCCCAGGATTATGGGGAAACTTTTGTCGTGGCTCTCGACATCTCAAGCATTTGACAGGAGTATGGCAAGCCTTTGCTATCTAACTTCCATCTTTGGTTTTCTCTCCCCACTTGGTTTCTCATCTCTTCATACTACAGCACCAGCTCTGTAGAATACATACAAGTAGCACCAACCCTGTAGGAGCCATACTACAGTAGCTCCAGCTTTGTAGACAACATACTACAGTAGCACCAGCTCTGTAGACCACATACTGATAGCACCAACTCTGTAGACCACATACTACAGTAGCACCAACTCTGTAGACCACATACTACAGTAGCACCGGCTCTGTAGACCACATACTACAGTAGCACCAACCCTGTAGACCACATACTACAGTAGCTCAGCTTTGTAGACAACATACTACAGTAGCACCAGCTCTGTAGACCACATACTACAGTAGCACCAACTCTGTAGACCACATACTACAGTAGCTCCAGCTTTGTAGACCACATACTACAATAGCACCAACTCTACATGAACCACATACTACCAGTAGCTCCATCTTTGTAGATCACATACTACAGTAGCACCAACTCTGTAGACCACACTACAGTAGCTCTCCTTTATATAGCAGACCACACTTACAATAGTTCCATCTTTGTAGACCACATACTACAGTAGCATAAGCTCTGTGAACAACATACTAGTAGCTCCAGCTGCCAGCAGACCACATACAGTAGCTCCAGCTCTGTAGACCACGTACTATTAGCACAAGCTCTGTAGTGCATCTACAATGGCTCCAGCTCTGTGAATACACTCTCTAAGCCAGCTCCAGCTTTGTAGGCCACATACTACAGTAGCACCAGCTCAGACCACATACTACAATGGCTCCCGGCTCCACCAGGCCACATACTACAGTAGCTCCAGCTCTGTAGACCACATACACAGTAGCACAGCTCTGTGAGCCACATACTACAGTAGCTCAGCTCTGCAGGCCTCACTACAGTAGCTCAGCTCTGCTTAGATCACATACTACAGTAGCTCCAGCTCATTAGACCACTTGCCACAGGCAGCACCAGCTCTGTGAGCCACATACTTCAGTAGCTCAGCTCAGTAGACCACATACAACAGTAGCTCCAGCTCTGTGAGCCCCTTACTGCAGTAGCACCGAAAGTACAGCTCCTGCTCAGACCCACATGCTAGTAGCACCAACTCTGTAGACCATACTAGAAGCAACCAGCTCTGGCTGAGCCACATACTACAGCAGCTCCAGCTCTCGCAGTCACATACTACCAATGGCTCAGCTCTGCTTAGACCACATACTACAGTAGCTCCAGCTCTGTAGACCACATACTGATAGCACCAACTCTGTGGGCCACACATACTACAGTAGCACCAACTGTGAATTACATACTACAGTAGCTCAGCACCTTGGGCCACGCCACTACAGTAGCACCAACTCAGGCACATACTACAGTAGCTCCATCTTTGTAGATCACATACTGCAGTAGCACCAACTCTGTAGACCACATGCTACAGTAGCTCAGCTTTGTAGACCACCATACTACAGTAGCTCAGCTCTTTGAACCACATACTACAGTAGCTCCAGCTCTGAGGCCACATACTATAGTAGCACCAGCTCTGTGAATACATACTACAGTAGCTCCCGGCTCTGTAGACCACATACTACAGTAGCACCAGCTCTGTGGGCCACATACTACAGTAGCACCCATGTAGACCATACTACAATGGCTCCAGCTCTGTGAACCACACATACTACAATGGCTCAGCTCTGGAGCCACATACTACAGTAGCTCATCATTAGACCACATACCACAGTAGCACCAGCTCTGTAGACCACATACAACAGTAGCACCACAGCTCTGTGGGCCACATACAACAGTAGCTCAGCTCTGTAGACCACATACTACAGTAGCTCCAGCTCACTGTAAGACCACATACCACAGTAGCACCAGCTCTGTAGACCACATACCAGTAGCTCACCAATATACATACAGTGGCTCAGCTCTGTAGACCACATACAGTAGGCTCCCAGCTCAATGAGCCACATACTACAATGCTTTCCAGCTCTGTAGACCACATACAACAATGGCACTCAGCTCATGTAGACCATACAACAGTAGCTCAGCTCTGTAGACCACATACAACAGTAGCACCAGCTCTGTAGACCACATACAGTAGCACCAACACCTTGAGCCACATACTACAGTAGCACCAACTCTGTGAACCACATACTACAGTAGCACCAACTCTGTAGACCACTGCTACAGTAGCACCAACTCTGTAGACCACATACTTCCAGTAGCACCAGCTCTGTAGACCACATACTACAGTGGCTCTCCAGCTCTGTGAACCACATGCCACAGTAGCACCAGCTCTGTAGTCACACATGCTACAACCCAGCTCCAGCTCTGTAGACCACATACTTCAGTAGCACCAGCTCTGTGAGATCACATGCTACAGCAGCTCCCAGCTCTGTAGACCACATACTACAGTAGCTCCAGCTGTAGACCACATACTACAGTAGCACCAACTCTGTAGACCACATACTGCAGTAGCACCAACTGTAGACCACATACTGCAAGTAGCACCAGCTCTGTAGACCACCATACTACAGTAGCTCAGCACAGCCAGACCACTACAGTAGCACCAACTCTGTAGACCACATACTGCATAGCACCAGCACAGCAGACCACATGCTACAGTGGCACCAACTCTGTAGACCACATACTACAGTAGCACCAACTTTGTGAATACATGCCACAGTGGCACCAACTCTGCAGACCACATACTACAGTAGCTCAGCTCCTTGTGGACCACATACTACAGTAGCACCAACTCTGCAGACCACATGCTACAGTAGCACCAGCACAGCCAGACCACATACTACAGTAGCACCAACTCACATGAGCCACAGCATACTACAGTAGCACCAACTGTAGACCACATACTGCAGTAAACAGCTCTGTCAGACCACATGCTTCAGTAGCTCCAGCTCTGTAGACCACTACAGTGGCTCCAGCTCTGTCAGGAGCCACACTCCACTACAGTAGTACCCAACTTTGCTTGAACCACATACTACAGTAGCACCGCTCTGTAGACCACATACTTCAGTAGCTCCAGCTCTGTAGACCACATACTACAGTAGCACCAACTCTGTAGACCACATACTACAGTAGCTCCAGCTCTGTAGAGCCACATACTGGCGCACCAGCTCTGTAGACCACATACTACAGTAGCTCCAGCTCTGTAGACCCACATACTACAATGGCTCAGCTCCATAGACCACATACTACAGTAGCTCCAGCTC
>NW_024734342.1:0-17820 GCF_018991925.1 Homarus americanus | reverse complement strand
GATGGATTTGATGATGTCTTAATAGTGTATTAGTGTGTTAATATTACACAGGTTTGGTATAGTGGTGACGGTAATGTAGTGTAGTAAGATTTTAACACATGGAGGTGAATTTGTCTTTTATGTTGATGATTTGTTAAAGGGAAGATCTGATGGACGGGGATAATTGTCTGGTTGTGATGGACACGGCTCACCTAACCTAACCCAATCTAACCTAACCCAACCTAACCCAACCTAACCCAACCTAACCCAACCCAACCTAACCTAACCCCTATATATGTGTGAGATAAGGTTCTGATTCAAGAACAAGATGCACAAGTTCGAATCCAAATTGAGCTGTAGGGTTCGTTGACTAATTCGGGGCTTCACATTCATAAAACTCTCAAATGGGATACGACTAAACCCGAAGCCCCATCTTCCGTCGGTCGGACGTCGGTGTCAGGTCAAAGGTCAGTTTGTAGTTCACCTCTTGTGATATGTGTCATTTATCGAAACGAAACATGAGGTTAACGCGAAAACAAAACCTCGAAGCAACACGTATAAACAGGGAAGAGTTTTCATCGGATTTTACGTCATGAAATTTTCCATCTAGAGAGAGAGAGAGGGAGAGAGAGATTGATTGATTGATTGATTGATTCCGATGCTGAAATTAACACTAAAATTTTATACTGTAATTGAGATAAATGCAGGTAAGGTTGGCGTATGAAATTAATTATTGAAGACCGATCACAGAAATGTTTTACCTGTTTCCTGTGATGGGGCGTGGATAGTAGGTTTGTTTGTGGGTGTGGGGCGTGGATAGTAGGTATGTTTGTGGGTGTAGGGCGTGGATAGTAGGTTTGTTTGTGGGTGTAGGGCGTGGATAGTAGGTTTGTTTGTGGGTGTAGGGCGGTGGATAGTAGGTTTGTTTGTGGGTGTAAGGAGTGGATAGTAGGTTTGTTTGTGGGTATAGGGCGTGGATAGTAGGTTTGTTTGTGGGTGTAAGGAGTGGATAGTAGGTTTGTTTGTGGGTGTGGGGCGTGGATAGTAGGTTTGTTTGTGGGTGTATGGCGTGGATAAGTAAGTTTGTTTATGGGTGTGGGGTGGATAGTAGGTTTGTTTGGGGTGTAGGGGCGTGGATAGGTTTGTTTGTGGGTGTGGGGCGATAGTAGGTTTGTTTGGGGTGTAGGGCGTGATGGTAGGTTTGTTTGTGGGTGTGGGGTGGATAGTAGGGTTTTGTTTTGGTGGGTGTAGGTGGTGGGTAGTGTGTGTTTGTGGGTGTAGAACGTGGATAGTAGGTTTGTTTGTGGGTGTAGGGCATGGATAGTAAGTTTGTTTGTGGGTGTAGGGCGTGGATAGTAGGTTTGTTTGTGGGTGTGGGGCGTGGATAGTAGGTTTGTTTGTGGGTGTGGGGCGTGGATAGTAGGTTTGTTTGTGGGTGTGGGGCGTGGATAGTAGGTTTGTTTGTGGGTGTAGGGAGTGGATAGTAGGTATGTTTGTGGGTGTAGGGAGTGGATAGTAGGTATGTTTGTGGGTGTGGGGCGTGGATAGTAGGTTTGTTTGTGGGTGTGGGGCGTGGATAGTAGGTTTGTTTGTAAGTATAACGGATAGTAGGTTTGTTTGTGGGCGTAGGGCGTGGATAGTAGGTTTGTTTCAGGGTGTGGGGCGTGATAGTAGGTTTGTTTGTGTGTAGGGCGGATAGCAGGTTTGTTTGTGGGTGTAGGGCGGATATAGGTTTGTTTTGTGTAGGGCGTGGATAGTAGGTTTGTTTCTTGTGGGTGTAGAACGTGGATAGTAGGTTTGTTTGTGGGTGTAGGGCGTGGATAGTAGGTTTGTTTGTGGGTGTAGGGAGTGGATAGTAGGTTTGTTTGTGGGTGTGGGGCGTGGATAGTAGGTTTGTTTGTGAGTGTAGGGCGTGGATAGTAGGTTTGTTTGTGGGTGTAGGGCGTGGATAGTAGGTTTGTTTGTGGGTGTAGGGCGTGGATAGTAGGTTTGTTTGTGGGTGTAGGGCGTGGATAGTAGGTTTGTTTGTGGGTGTAGGGCATGGGTAGTAGGTTTGTTTGTGGGTGTAGGGCGTGGATAGTAGGTTTGTTTGTGGGTGTGGGGCGTGGATAGTAGGTTTGTTTGTGGGCGTGGGGCGTGGATAGTAGGTTTGTTTGTGGGTGTGGGGCGTGGATAGTAGGTTTGTTTGTGGGTGTAGGGCGTGGATAGTAGGTTTGTTTGTGGGTGTAGATACATACATAGTTAAGAGGAATAAATCAAAATGGGAAGAAGATTAAGATAAATAAACTGATGATTATTGGTACAGGTGAGTTAATAAAATAGATATAAATAGATAAATACAGTAGATAGATAGATAGATGTATGATTTTGTATACCGCAAGAGAAACTAAATATTCCTGTAACTGTAATTTCTTTCAGTTACAAAATACACAGGATTATAAATATGAGTATGCACATCAGGTGTTACAGTAAGTGGTAATATTTTGTAATACTCTTAAGTGATGAGGTAACAGAGGAAATAGACGGATACTAACGGAGAGTTTTTGTAGAATTAGACAGACATTCAGACAGTAAAACTTCTTCCGACAATACAAATTTTGACGGAGGAATTTATACACGAGAGTGTATGGATAATTATGATGAGCTGAATTATGACATCTACGTCTGATAATCCGTTGTTTAGAATGGATTATTATTATTTTTGTTGAGTTATTTAACAGTTTGAGAAAAGGTTTATTATGGTACTATGTCCTATTATCACACAAGGTCATAATTGAAGTAAAATAACCAATTATACTGTATTATCTTAGACAATATTCCCTGGACATGCTGGATAATATACCATCTACTTAAGGAGGTGATGTAGGTAAGGTAGATTGATATTTTAACATTAATTTACTCAGTTTTTTCTTAGTATCTGAGTTTTTTTTTTTTTATTCTGACAATTTATAATGCAAGCAGCGTTCACATGTTGTCAACCGCCCTCAAGTGTACAAGGAGTTTGGACTGTAACTGTACCGTCAATAAGTGGCTGTAGCTGCACCGTCAATAAGTGGCTGTAACTGTACCGTCAATAAGTGGCTGTAACTGTACCGTCAATAAGTGGCTGTAACTGCACCGTCAATAAGTGGCTGTAACTGTACCGTCAATAAGTGGCTGTAACTGCACCGTCAATAAGTGGCTGTAACTGCACCGTCAATAAGTGGCTGTAACTGTACCGTCAATAAGTGGCTCTGTATTCTGAACACAGGGGATCTCTACAGTGTAACCTACGAGTATAACTGTGGTGAAAGAACTGCTTCCCCGCATTATGTTGAGGAAGATTCGTATACAAACTTTTTGCCGTGACTTTGTAATAAAAAAAATCTTAGGGAAAATATATTGAATTTATTTTTAATGTTTATTTATTTATTGTTGTCGTTGGTGTGTTTTTTTTTATCGAGATGTGTGTTATGATGTTTGACTTAATTATATTCACGAAAATGGAGTCAAGACAAATGTTGGACACGTTGATGTGAAGTAACACAGTAAATGATGTTGTTTGTGTTGCTGTGTTATTTATTTATTGTGTTTCTTTATTCTTTTCTGTTTATTTTGTTTTATTTAGTTTTATTGTAGTAATTGTTATTCTTTTTTTTTATTCTTACTTATTTTCATTTTACTGTTTATTCGTTTTCTTATTTTCATTTTATTGTTCAATAATTTTCCATTCATTCTTATTTATTTATCTCGTTGGTGTATTTTATTTATTTGCTATTCTCTTAGGTATTTCACATTTACATTAATTAATCTTCAAATCATTGGTTGCTATTTTAATCATACTAGTTTAATGTTCACCTCAGCGGTCAACTGGCTTATGTCTAAACAATGTCTACCACTGTTTTAGCCAGACTTAGTTATGAGACTTGTAATTCATTATCCATTACGTACCGTTTATCAGTGTAATTTGTGGTAATGGACTGCCCAATGTAATTATATATATCGTCTTACTGAAAAAAATGCGGTGTAACCAAGATTAAGTTTTATAGAGTTTGTATTTAAGGATTATTCTCCTATACTTCTCTTAGATTCTGAATATATTTTTGTTTCATTATTTCAGTGCATTGTAATGTGTAGTTAGTTACACTATAGATATATAATAATTGCTTTAAGTTTGGTTGGGAGTGTGGAAGGTGTTGTGTGTGATGTACAGGTGTGTACAGGTGGTGGTTACACCTGACTTCGAGGCGGGTGTGTATAGGTGCTGGATACACCTATGGTTACAACACAGGTGTATCCGGCAGCAGTAGTAACAAAGGGGCTATATGGGCTCCGGCGGCCATGTCGTGACACCGGCCGGCAGAATCCCCCGGTGAAAAAGGGAAACAAGATGGCCGTCCCCCATTCTATATGTAAACAACTCGACCTGAAATGTTGTTTATTGGACATTTTTCTCATTAGGGAGTCGAACCCTGGTTTTGAGTTGGTGTTCAGCTACCGTGGCTGACGGCCATCACCTGTGATTCAACTGGTAGAATTAAGTGTAATAATAATAATAATAATATTAATAATAATTAACGGTTTATTGAAAGAGCTTGGGAGCCAGAAGGCTGAAAATATACAGTTACATATTTGGGGAATGGGTTTTGAATTACAAATAATATACAAGTAACATAAGTGTTACAAATAAGATATATAATAACTAGATGGGGAAAAGCTCAAACTACAGTGCATTTCAACATAGTGACAGTGCAAGAAGTAGTATTTACTGGGAGTGAATACACTGGTTTATTACAAGTTATTGATAATTTTTACAATGGTTGGGACTGGGCTGTTCTCATAGCGATCAGTTCGTGCACCTATGGGCTGGATGCGGTTGTGGTGTCAAACAGCAATTCTCGGGCTAGGGATCTCAGGTGGTAGTAGGAGCCGGTGTCGAGGATGGTGTAGAAGCTTCTTACCAAATTTGCAGATGAGGTCGTGGTGATGGTTAGTGAGAGTCGAAAGGGTCAGTGTGTTGAGCGCTTCTTGATATGTGGAGTAGGAAGGGGAGAGAATAATCTTGCATGCCCTCTTTTGCAGTTTTACTAGGTGGGCATCTTATCAAATGAACCCCTGTCCTAATGGGCCCTAGTCCTAATGGGGCCCAGTCCTATTGGGTCCCAGTTTTAATGGGCCCCAATTCTAATGGGTCACATTTCCAATGGTTCTCAGTCCTAATGAGCCTCAGTCCAAAGATACCACAGGCCTAATGGTTCCAGTCTTAATAGGCCTCAGTCTTAATGAGTCCCAATCCTGACGGCTCTCAATACTAATGGGCCTCAGTCCTAATAGTTTAAGGTTGGGACCCATTAAGGCTGGCTTCTATTTACCTTACAAGCACTGTGTTCTACCGTGTCATCCCGTGTGTGTGTGATTTCCCGTGTCAGGTGGTATAATACGCAGGTGAGTGGCTGCCAGGTAGGGTGGGTGAGGGTGGGCACCTTGATGCAGGGGAAGGTGAGTTCCTGATGCTGATTCACACCAGTGTCATGATGAGGTAATCTTATCACCTTATTAGTGTACGATGAGTGGGTGGGCGTGGTGTGGAGGGGTGGGGGCGCGTAAGGGGTGGACAGCAAGGGGCGTGGTGTATGGTGGGGGGAGGGTAAGGGGCGTGTAGGGGTAGCTAAGTGGGCGTGTTGAGTTGGGCAAGAGGGAGGCGTGGTGGGTGTAGGGGCGTGTATAGTAGGCGGGAAGTGGCGTGGCACTGTGATGGCGCGCGCCACTAATCACTCTGACCTTACTGAACACAACCCATTATACAGCATAATTTATGTTGCTTCCGTCAGCCTCACACAGTCAAACACAATATTTACATTTTCTCTTCACATATATTTTATTTTATTCGTTTCAAGTGGGACTCGAATTTCAGCCTTGGAGTTGAAGAGGAATTTTTTTAGGAGAAGTTGAAAAGAAATCGTGTTTGGTTGAAGACGAATGTGTTCTTATAAAAAAGTGAAGGAATTAACCAGAAGTGTTTGATTGTTTGGGCGTCTCTATCTCTCACACTCGAGTCCAAGATGTCCCCCTTGAGGACGGTGTTCGTGTAGCGTCGTCAAACTCGCTCTTGGTTTTTATTCAGCAGGAAGAGCTACACCCGCCACCTGGTGATGGCCGTGTTTGGTGACCATCTTATTAACAAGGCCGCTCTCTCGTGCCTTGTCCACACGCCACCCTCCACCTCCATATTGTACCGTTTTGTCCTTTATTAACGGTGGTGTTACTACAGGCAGCGTGGTGTGGGGGGAGGGCCGCTGCTTCACATTGTTCAGTCTTTGACGTGTAACACAAAACGTGAGATGTTGTGGTCCTTCAGTACCTCACAACACACACACATCTCCTAGTTACCACATGCTGTTGTTATTAAAGCTCCACCAATGAGTAAGCGTCGCTGTCTCGTCCTTTGCTCCGCTGACCATTACAGTGTGTAGCTGTAGGACTCGCCGCCGTGTTTGTTTCATGTAGCGACACTAAACTCCCGGAAATTTGTAGGTGTTAAGCTGGAGCGTTTGAGCTGTTGTTGTCGTCACCTTGTTGATGTTTTGTAGGTCCGTGTTGGCTGAGGATTGTTGTTAGTGTTTCTTAAGGCATTAATAAACTAGTCATGAGGTTCTATAGGAATTATATCCTGCTGTTTTTTTCGTTCTTGTTCTTCTTATTGTTGTTGTTGTTCTTCAGTTGCATAATTCGAGTTGTGATTATCAGTAGAAGTTTGACGGGTTGGATTCTCTTATCGTTTCTTTAATTCATAAACAAGAACCGTAAACACAAGAGCAAAACAAAGACATAACAAATGAACTAAAAACAAATATATTGAAGGTTTAAATTTCTGGGATAGATTTAATTAGATCTTGGGTATATTTTCTCGTTCTTGGAGGTCAGGCCAGGCCAGGTCAGGTCATGTCATGTTAGGTGTACCGAAGACGCTAGCAGAGGTGGTCAGATGCCTTGGGAATATTGCAGAGTAATTGAGGTCAGGTCAGGTGGCCTCGATACCTGCTTCAAGGTGAAAAATAATGGGTTTCTTGATTGGATCTGGTTAAGTCAGGTCAGGTAATGTCAGATACAGAGGCTGGGTGTATGACTGTGGGTTGGTGGGTGTATGACTGTGGGTTGGTGGGTGTATGACTGTGGTTTGGTGGGTGTATGGCTGTGGGTTGGTGGGTGTATGACTGTGGGTTGGTGGGTGTATGACTGTACAGGGCAAGGACTGTGGCCAGGTGGACTGTACAGGGTGAAGGACTGGTTGGTGGGGTGTAAGGACTGGGGTTGGGTTAGGTGTACAACGTAAGTGTGGGTTTGACTGCTGGTGGGTGTATGACTGTGGGGTTGGTAAAAGGACTGTGGGGTTGTGGGTATGACTGTGTTGGCGGTGTAAGGATCAGGGTTGGTGGGTGTATGGACTGTGGGTTGTGGGTAAAGGGATCAGCAGGGTGGCGACTGTGAAGCTGTGTGTATGGACGTGGCTGTGTGGCGACTGTGGGTTGGTGGATGTGGCGCGATCAGGTTGTGAAGACTGCCAGGGAAGACTACAGGGGAGGAAGAATTGTACAGGCGGACTGTGGGACAGGGCAATGACTGTGGGGTGGGCGAATAAGGAAGGTGGGGCATGACTGCTGGGTGGGTGTATGACTGTGGGTTGGTGGGTGTATGACTGTGGGTTGGTGGGTGTATGACTGTGGGTTGGTGGGTGTGTGACAGTTGTGACAAGGATTATTTGAGCTTGACAAAATTTAGATAGATAGAAGCGTGGTTTAGTCTTGTTCAGTTTAGTTTAAATTGTGTTTAGGTTAGGTTGGGTCATGTCAGGTACAGAGTTTGACCAGGGTCAGGTGAGGTTAGGTGCAAAGGCTGGCCAGGGTCAGGCGCAGAGGCTGGCCAGGGTAGGGACAGGTAGGGAGGCTGGCCAGGGTAGGATCAGGTAGGGAGGCTGGCCAGTGTAGGATCAGGTAGGGAGGCTGGCCAGGGTAGGGGCAGGCAGGGAGAGCCCGGGGGTAGCGGTAATGAGGGGAGGGGAGCCGGGGTCATATTGATCATGAGGGCGAGGCAAGGCGCGCCGCCATCGCTGTCCCACGCCACCCTCCCCCTGCCCACCACGCCCCCTCCTGCCCGCTCCCGACACCACGCCCCCTTCTGCCTACTACCACGCCACGCCTCCTCCTGTCTACTACTACAACACCACGCCCCCTTCTGGCTACTACCACGCCACGCCTCCTCCTGTCTACTACTACAACACCACGCCCCCATCTGCATACTTCAACACAACGACTCCTCCTGCCTACTACAACACCACGCCTCCTTCTGCCTACTAACACGCCACGACTCCTCCTGCCTACTACAACACCACGCCTCCTCCTGACTACTACAACACCACGCCTCCTCCTGTCTACTACAACACCACGCCTCCTCCTGGTTCACTACAACACCACGCCCCCCTCACCCACCATTTCAGACACAGCCACACTTCAATGCCCACTTGACACTCTCCTTCTGTGACGCAACCCTCCCCCTTCCAGAACACATCTCTCCCTCTTTCCCTCCCATGATAATCCTCCCTCATGACACACCGCTCCTCTCCCGCCCCTCTTCTACCAACTTTTCAGCGTAATAAATTGGGGAAATCCTACCAGCTTCAGTTCCTTCACGTTTTAATTCCCTAGACTCTGATTCTCAAAGGCCCTCCCGCCGAAATATCCTCCCCTCTTAAGTGAAGAATTTAGGATGCGTCTATTTGGTCCTCTACAGCATACTACAGAAGGATGGCGGTCAAAATGGCGTCGAAACTACACCGAGACTTTTTTTTAATGACTTGGATGTGTGTTTTATTTATTTATTTTTCCTCCTAAGTTACGAGGGAAAAAAATTGATGGACGATTGTTTGAGGATTTTGGTGTTTTATGGTGGAATTTTTTTTTTTTCATCAGTTCGTGGATATATAGTTCAACCGGTCGAGTTATTACTTAAGACACGGTGCATCGTAACTCACCTTCACCTGTCCCCACGGTAGCCACTAATCACCCTCCGCCCGCTACACCTGAACGGCCAGCCATCCACTTACTGCCAATGTTCTCAAAGATTTGTACTCCGACAAAATTTCCTCTCGATCGTCTGTTTATGGTAAGAACGACGGTGCCATCTTACTGTGAGAGTGTCACCTGTTGTCTTACGATCGCTGAGGTGAGGCACTGTAATGCTGCCTCAAGCCTCCAGTTGGAAATTTGCCTTACGAGAGTTACTGAATCCAGCTCCATTGGTTTAAAATAATTTAAGGTAGAATGAGTTTGTGGTTAGTGTAGTGTGTGTAAAGTTCCATTAGGTTGACCTCACTGATCTCCCGGGCCGTATTGGCAGTCTAATCTGAATTCAGGGTTCGACCCCCACTAGTAGAGGGTCCAGGTGGGATATTTCAGGATGAGTTGTTGACATGTAGGATGGGGGGGGGCCGCCATCTTGTTTACCTTTTGCTGGGAGATTCTGACGGCCGGTGTCACGACATGGCCGCCTAAGCCTACCAACACTGTGTTACGTGGCCCTGGGTGTGTTGAGTATATGTGGAGGGTGTTTAGCGGAGGTGTTGATGTGTACTCCACCAATGTGTGTTATACCTGTTTCAACTACACTGCTTAGAAATACACCCCCTACACCTGTCACTCCCCCTACACCTGTCACACCCCCTATACCTGTCACTCCCCCTACACCTGTCACACCCCCTACACCTGTCACACCCCCTACACCTCTCACACCTCCTATACCTGTCACTCCCCCTATACCTGTCACTCCCCCTACACCTGTCACTCCCCCTACACCTGTCACTCCCCTTACACCTGTCACCCCCCCTACACCTGTCACTCTCCCTACACCTGTCACTCCCGCTACACCTGTCTCTCCCCCTACACCTGTCACTCCCCTTACACCTGTCACTGGTTCTCACTCCTTGGAACTACCCCGCCTGTCTCACCTGTATACTCGCTGCAGTGTCACCTGTTAAATGACGCTAATTACAGGTGATCTACTCCACACCACCACATACTGTCATAAACAAACTCTACCGTGATATAGTTCAGGTTAACATGTATACAATACTAATAAATTGATATATAGGAAGTTATAGTGTAATTATATCCCTTATTAATAAATCCTATAATTCATAATGTTAATGAAAATATTGTGTTATCTATAGTTATCTTCTGTATTGACACTTATCTCGTTATCACCTGCTAGTTTTTTCGTTATCAGTTATTAATCTTTTGTTTATATGCCTTGTTTATCTTATTGTGGTTTGTTTATTCCCGTGTTTGTGTTTAGTCTCTGCCACTTGGGTTTTCTTTGTATTTTTGTCGTTATCGTGTTTTTTCTTTCGTTATTTGTTGTTATTCTTCTCTCTCTCTCTCTCTCTACTTTGTCTTCCTCTCATCATTTTTCTTTGTTATTTTTCGGTCCTGTGTTTCCTCTTTCGTTATTCTCCTTCTCTCTCTGGCCCTATTATTAACCTCTATTGTAAATCATCCTAAGGCTACTGCTATCATCGTCCCAAACCATTCCCTACACATTATCACTGTCCATAAACTATCTCTAAGGCTAATGTTATCATCGTCCTGTAAACTATCTCTAAGGCTACTGTTATCATCGTCCTGTAAACTATCTCTGAGGCTACTGTTATCATCGTCCTGTAAACTATCTCTAAGGCTACTGTTATCATCGTCCTGTAAACTATCTCTAGGGCTACTGTTCTCATCGTCCTGTAAACTATCTCTAGGGCTACTGTTATCATCGTCCTGTAAACTATCTCTAAGGCTACTGTTATCATCGTCCTGTAAACTATCTCTAAGGCTACTGTTATCATCGTCCTGTAAACTATCTCTAAGGCTACTGTCATCATCGTCCTGTAAACTATCTCTAAGGCTACTGTTATTATTGCTCGCCCCAGTAAACTATCTCTATACATACCGTTATCATCGTCCTGTAAATCATCTCTACATACTGTTATCGTCCTGTAAACCATTCTACATACACACATTACCGCCTGTAAACTATCTCTAGGGCTACTGTTATCATCGTCCTGTAAACTATCTCTAAGGCTACTGTTATCATCGTCCTGTAAACTATCTCTAAGGCTACTGTTATCATCGTCCTGTAAACTATCTCTAAGGCTACTGTCATCATCGTCCTGTAAACTATCTCTAAGGCTACTGTTATAATCACCCTAAAACGGCTCACAACGGCGGTACAGTCATGGAAATTTTTCATATATCATACAGCGATTAATTATGTATCGCTAAAGACTCGTAAAATAGTCGTATATAAAAAAAATATATAATTTACTATATATTACTAAACGAATATATATTAATTCTCATCGATTCCAGAACTTAAGATGTTGAACAAGAGTTAATTGATATTGACATTTAATTAATTTATGGTAACCAGCTCTTAATTAGCGTGTATCTGACTGCCTTTCTTAGACAACCCTTGAAAGACCTGTTCATTATAGCAAGAAAATATATTATTATTTTTTTTTTTAAGTCATCAAAGGTTAGTGTAATTAATAGAAGGAATATGTTTGGACTGTCTTTAATCCACTTATAATACTTGAGTTAATTATTTTATGGGTATTTATAATATTAGACCAGTATATTTTTATTATTATTGTACAGTTAAATTACATAGTTCAGTTAAGAATATTTGGAATTAATTAGGAAATCCACTTAATACAGTTATGTTTTAAGTGGTACAATTCATTATTCAAGTGAGATTCTTGATTTACCACTTACGGGACAAAAAAAATTTAAGTGGTTCAAACAGAAATGGTGAAAAAGTTAGTTTTATTTATATTACCACCTGTAAATTATATTAATCATTAACACCATCAAAAAAAAACCCTAAATGCTAAACATAACTCTGTATTTTTACTACTGAAATGTATCACTTTACATTACAAGATACTGTAACTAATATTTACTTGTCTTATAAAGGTATTCAACTCACGGCCGAGAGATCACTGTACCTGTATACTAGACCTGATTTTGTACCTGTATTTACTAGTTAAGTTTATTTTTTCTAATTTACGATAAATGTAAGTAATTTTCTAGTCTTGTGTCGTGTAAGTTTACTAGTTATTACACCACAGAAATAACGTATAAATTACACCGTATATTAGTGTATGTGTATATAGAAATACATAATATACAACATCTATTATAACAGCTGGATGGTGTATTATTATGTATGAGTGTTATTAAATGTATACATAAGCCGTTCAGTAGGATTACACACTCCAGATAATACATACATACATACATACATACTTACATACAAAGGAACATTACGTTATTATTAGCAATGTATTTCCTCTTTGTAAAATATCAAAATCTATGAAACCGTAAAATTCTCAAATTACAAAGGCCTATTTTGGACGAAGGTACGCGGACTTACGACTAATTGTGTCTGGAATAATTACCCACTTAACGAGGTACTTGGAGAACTACTGAGAGACATATTTAATACGTTCTGGATATCTTCGCGTTATATTAGATTGAAGAAGAAATTGTCTTATTGTTAAGTAACGAGAAATAGCAAAGAGGATATCTAACAGTGAATATATTAAAGATTGATATCTCGATACTGCAATAGGTCTTCAGCACTAGATAGCAAGGATAGCAGGATAGCCCTGCCATTGTAAGATTTGGATTTGAATTTGATATCTCGACCTAGGCGGAAAATACACGGTTCTAGATGACACAGTAATACTAAACACGTTGATTTTCCCCATATTTTACTTTACTATCAATCACAAAATTAAAATACTTTACTACAAAAATAAAAATTAACTATTTTAATTTATTAATTTTTTTAGATTCTATTAATTATTATAATGAGACTAACACGAACATTCTATCATAAATTTACATTATTCTTATTATTATTTACGGGAGTATTAAATTATTCTACATTCTTCAGTATTAAAATTTTTCTGCCTCACTAACCTAACCTAAGAAGACGTAATATTTAGTGACGTAAGTGACGGGCTTTAAATATCCTGAAACACGCTTTAAAACTAAGTTCATTTAAATGCCATAAACAAAGGCGAGTTATTTAATGTCACAAGAACAAGAATTTTAATTACCCAAAGAAAAAAAAATAAATGTCTTGAAAATTTTGTAAAATATTAACTTGCATGTCCTAAAATATTAACTTACATGTCCTAAAATATTAACTTACATGTCCTAATAAGACACATCTCCCGTTCACCATAAAAGGATTACACAATCTGTTTATTGGGCTTACCTGGAACACGAGGACAGGTAACACCCTCTACCTGGCCCACATTACAGGTAAGGAAGAAATGTTTAATCAATTACAAACATCAAGAGAATTTACTAAACGCCTCAACCCTTACTGAGGACATTATAAATCAAGAAATCGACTTCATATTCATTAGTGAGTTTGATTGGTATTTTATTTTTTACTTCAGGAAGAAAAAAATTTTGTTTACGTCATAGCGATGGAAAGAAAAGATTGAAATTTATTTACTGTATTTTGTATTGATGTAAATAGCAAGGGAAATTAAAATAATGATCTTTGCAATAATAATAATAATGATGATGGTAATATTAATGAGAAGAAGAAGAAGGAAGGAAGAAAAGCTGAAGAAAGAAGAAAAATAGAAGCAGATGATGAAAGAAGAGAAAAATAAGAAAAACAAATAAGTTGCAGGTGAAAAAAAATAAAAAGCAGAAACAGAAGAAAGAAAGAAAAACAAACAAGAAAGAAAGAATATTAAGAAAAATAACGAAAACCAGAATAATCTCTCCATTATGACCAAATATTAATAACAAAAACTAAGTAAATGAATGAATGAAACCCTGAAGAAACTGACCTCTTTAAATGGGTGTGTGTTATGTCTCTCTTGGCCGGACTCCCTCACTTCAAGTAATTATTTCAACCACGAGAAGTTTTTATCGTCTTCCCTTGTGTTGCCCTCAGCTGTCCTTGAGGTGTTACTAGGTCAAACTTGAGACATATTTTGAGTTGTAACTTTAAGGATGAGGTTGGCTTAGGTATATTCAGGGAATATTTAAAGACAGATTATAGATATGTCCCGATTTAAGTATATTTACGTATAACCTAAGATGATTTTTGCTATACCTTAATTCAAAGTTTAGGTTATTTTTTATATGAACATCAGAGTAATTTTTTTTAAAGTGGTGTTACGTATTGATATTAATTACAGGCGATAATGGAAAACGAATTAATCTTTTCCATCTCCTTAAGTGGGAACTAAAAATTCCATTTAAATACCTACAGTAGAGGCTAATGAAAACAAAATCAGTTATTTTTTTGTCTCATCAAACTGCCTTTCGAGTTTCCTCCTAATATAGCTCATAGATACAGCTAATATAACGTCAATTATAATATATCCCGTCTATATTATGAGAGCTGGAAATATACCTACAATAATACAAAAATATATCCCTCTTATATAATGAATGGGGTAATTATATAGATGGTTAAAAACCTAAATTAATTATATAGATATACCGAAAACTATAGAAATTTATATATGGCGAATTAAACCCGAATTGGCAGTACCGCTAAGTTAACACAAGTCTACGGTTATCCTCATCAATTGCCACGATAACTAGATTTTGTTTTTCAAGTTCGTAAAATATTTAAAACAGGGAATTGAAACTTGGGAGTTAATGGTTATCCTTTAAATGCTACCAAGATAACACAGATTGATAACACGGCCAAGATAACATGTTTTTTGTTATCTTCGTCTTGTTTACAGTTTGGGATAACCAGTCATAGTAAACAATACTTGATGATGATAGTGGTAGGTATGGTGTCGGTGGTGATAGTGATATTTATGCTGGTGGTAGGTATGGTGTCGGTGGTGATGGTAGTATTTTTGGTGCTAGTGAATATGGTATCGATGGTGGTAGTAGTAGTGATGATGATAGTGGTAGTGATGGTAGTTGCAGGCTAGTACAGAAAGAAAGTATAAGATATCAAACCATCTCCCGGCGGCTTGATTGCTTGTGGTACGAGTTAGTTATCCAATTTAAGACTTCCTACGGCAATAATTTTCAGAATACCTTAAGAGACAATAAATAACTCCAGATGTCTACGTGAAGGTGATAAGATGATATTTTGATAGTTCTAGTGTACAGGAGTTAGTACACTTTCTTCAGGTACGATAGTTTACTACCTGAGGACTCAGTATGTCTATCGATTCAAAATCCCATAGGCTATTCTAGTGTCGACAGTTCTGCCATTTTCCCCACTTGAGTATCTAGAAAGAGAATCACTTAATACTCACTAGTGATTCTTGTGTCTATAATGTCATTTCCCCACTACATGAGAATCCTGTAGATGTTTATATTATTGTATAAATGAATCTGGTAAAAGTTTAATTCAATGGTAGTGTGTGATACAGGTCCTTTGTAGTCTAATGCCTCACACGACACGACACACTAGGTGAGAGACTCTATATTGTGAATAATCTAAAACAAAAAAAATGATCAAATCAACATAGGCACAAATATGAAAAAATTACCACTGTAAATAAAAACTCCATACATGCTGAATTATTAACCAAACAGAAATAAAAACATCCATACATACAAAAAATGCCCATACATACAGAGTGAATATAAGCGACAATGCCTTAAAAATGTTCTTATTTAAAAAAAAAATCCCAAACAAAAATTATACCTCAGCTACAATAATAATAAAAGCAAAAATACCCACGAAAATACTAATACAAACAGAAGACCATCGGCATTATGTAGCATTGAGTTCCATATAGGTAATGTATATAAATTGAGTATATGTATATAAAAACAAAGACAAAATAGTAAATAACTTTTCCATCACTTTTTATTTATCTATTTATATGTTTTTGTCTATCTGCTTGTATATATCTTTCTATCAACTCATATATCTACTTATATATATATTTATCTATCCAATTATAATTATCTACTTACAACGTAAACAAAAAGTCACTACGTCATGACTTTTCGGTATTTTCGCTGTTTGTATCCATGACTTGTTTATTTTGTTTTCGTAGTTTACATAATAATTTATCTCAAAAGTTCAGGTAAACAAAATAAAACCCTGGAAATAATCGATACACATGGTTTAAAATTATTAACACAGGTACCAGGTGTTTTTAATTAACGTAAGATTAATAGTTATAAGTATTAAGGTTTCTTGTTGGAGTTAAAATATGGTAAATATATGTTAATTAATATAGTTTGTGTAAATGTGTTAGTTAATATAGCTTGTGTTAATTATTATTTTTGGTGTAGTTTGATATATGCAAATTTATATTATTTACTGTTTAATATCCTCATATGTAAATTATGCTTGATATATAATTTAGGATATGTATAGTGAAACCTCTATTCAACGGACTCTGTGTAGGAATGTCTGTTATATCAAGTGTCCGTTAGATGTGAGGACCGCCATCTAACGGACGACATGGAGAGAACAGTCCGTTAGGTTTCACTGTAAATTCGTCACTTATTACTGTGCCTAGAGCCTTGCTTCACCACTCTAGCAGGTTAAAACATAATAGACTTTTACACTCATATATGACGAAGTATTCTCAAAGTATATAAAACAAATGTTGAAAATAGAAAATAATTTCAATGTGAACGTTATCAACTTGTCTCGATTATTATTATTATTATTATTATTATTATTATTATTATTATTATTATTATTCGTTAGATAATTAGGAAACTTTAAAGTGTTGAGAAAATTCGTATTATTAAGTGTAATGTCTTGAAAATAGACCTAAATATATATTACAGGTATATATTGTATTAACTAATTCATCATAAAGAATATATATATATATATATATATATATATATATATATATATATATATATATATATATATATATATATATATATATATATATATATATATATATATATATATATATATACATATATATATATATACATATATACTGTAGTCCTGTAGTCCTATAGTGAATGTCGACTTACGGACCTACAGAATCTTGCTTGGTTTTTACATCATTTGGTCACGTATAATGCATAGTGCATGACAGTGTGTATTCGCTAGCTGTTGTACATGTTTTAATTTTTCATGATATTTTCTGAGGAGTTTTGGATGGCGTCTTGTAAATATTTTCAATGGAGATTAGCCCACCAAAAACATAAAAATAATAGAAAATGAACCGAAAACAAAATCAAGACTGAGAAATGTTATTTATGTTGTGTTGTCGAAGTAAGAGAAACAATTGAGACCCTGCAATTGTGTGTAAATGAGGCAGAAAGCCAGATCAGCAGCCTGGGACTTGGTCACAATTTTTGTGATGCCATATGGCAGCAGGGTCTACCATTACACAACACATTATGCCTCCAATATCTTTCCAGGCGGTAGTACTTGCATGTTTAATGACTGACTGTTACCTATTTGGTTATATTGTTGGTAATACATAAAATAATAGCGCCTGACGTAATGTAGCTTCTAACATTTGTCTTTGGGTTCATTATTCCCGGTCATATACTGTATATAAGAGTAATGCATGACGTCAAATAACTCACAGCTTTTTTACTTTTTTTTACCCATGATGATACATAATATTCGTGCATGACTTCGTGCGGGTTTACAATTTTCCCTCGAGTACATATCACCCGAAGATAAGTGCGTGACGTCGAGTGGTTACACAGCCCCACTCAGATTTAACACCATCTACGCTGACCCTCTGCGTTCTATCGGTGAGCCATGATTTTATCCAATTTAAAACTTTCCCTTCGATACCATGAGCCTTAATTTTTC
>NW_024734341.1:0-12232 GCF_018991925.1 Homarus americanus | reverse complement strand
AGTCTTAATGAATTAATAAAAATCATCAAATAGCGACGTCACCATGAGCAGCAAGTTTTATAATCTTTATCAGGAATTACATCTCTAGTATGTATACCCAGCCCACAGTCAATGGCAGTTATTTTTGACATTGCTTAATATATCAGCTGTGAAGAGGATTTTTAAATGATTATGGACTTGGCCAGTTGCTGCAACTAATTTGTTTTTATTCATACGTTTCTTCACCAGTAAACATTCTGTAGATCATCCCCATATAACCTCGAGTCAACGGAATCCCTGCTAAGTGGTGTCGGGCAATATTCACCCCGCGCATCTGCCAGTACCAGCTAAATCGAGGCAATCACCGCATCGCGTCCGTTGGTCGTTAAACGCTCCAGTTCAGTGAGGTGAGCAACAGTGCAGAGTGGGAAGGTGAAATTGAAGAGTTATCACCAGGGAGACAATACCTGAAGTGACCTCATATATCTGTCTGGCTGTCTTTCGACGATGTCTCTTCATACGAGATTCTACCGGGATTTTATAGCAGCCAGTACAAGGTCATTCATTACATAAGGCCGAATCCTAGACCTGTGGATAGCTAAAAAATATGTATATGCAGGTACATTTCCTTGCTTTATATAGACGTAATATGTCCAGTATGATTGGTTTTAAAATTACCAAGAAACCCAGGTAGTCAGGGTTCACCCAATGTAAACTGCATATGAGAGTCAATGTTATGGCTGAAGAATGATTGTCTTGGCTCAGTGTTATACGGTATGAGTGTGCCATGGTCGTGTAGAGTACAACTGCCATTTCACCTTTATATAAAAAATAACAAATGAAGCAATAGCAAATGTGAAAGAAATATTGTTAAAACCATAAAAGCTTTGTCCTGTATTTATTTACATGCATTAACATAAAAATAAACAACGATTTTCCTCAGAATGGGGAGAAATTTTCTTAACCAGAGAGTTTAGCCGCTTTGTACTATGATGGGAAGCTATCAGCAGTCTTTTCAGTAGTGGCTGTAAAATTAATATTATGGCATGATGGCAGTCACCTGAATCACAGCTGTGAGTTATGTGTGAGGTACAACGTGACTCTGCAAATGATGGGCTTCCGCTCAGCCTGATAAAAGTTATTAAAGAAAGCAAGAGCAAATAATGCCGCCGCATCTTCGTACTTTGAAAATAATCTGAAAGAAAATGTTGATTCCTGAATGTTAGCCGTAGTAGTTACAGGTGGCTAATATATTTTACACGTGACAGATTGATTTAAATGGCGTATTGCATCACTTTCAGTATATTACCAGGCACGAGGACATAACGACTTCCATTATTACAGGTACAAATAAGCTTCGTCGCCAATGAGCGAAACAACACAGAGTAACAGTAAGGTGTTGTCTCAGGAACTTCTTCGGCTAAAGATTTCTACAGATCAGCGTTTAATAGAGATGCAATAAAAGAAATAATGAGAACGTAATAGCAAAAAAATATATTGACCAAATAAAGAAATTAAAAACAAAAAAACCACAGCTATCATTATGCCTGAAATCAAATCATTGAACGCGGGGTTGGTCGCAACACATCAAACAACTGACTGTCTGTGTGTCTGTGGCTGGGTACAACAAATCAAGGAGGCAGAAGGCTATACAGGTTATTTTGTGGCACTTCTTCTCGTTTTCTGTCGCAACATCGATTAGTTTACATTATACAAACGGAAAAAAAAACTAGAAAAGTTAAAAAAATTCATGCTGAGAGAAGCACTAAGGTGTGCACCGCAATAACAAGAACTTGAAATAGTTTATAATTTAAGTATTCTGAAAGAATAAATTAACCAAAAAACGTAATGCATTTGGCATAAAGGTGGAAGGGAAAAGGGAAAAATAACAATAATCCGAAGATAAAAGCAAACAGTGGACATTAAGTCGTGTGGATGGCGGGATTAGCGAACAACGTTAAGTGTAATAAAATTGGCAGGCACGACGCCCCTAAAAGATCACACTGCCACCCTCGCTTGCTCTGTTCTTACCGCCTCAATGGTTTATATGCACGGAACCTGCTGTGCGTTATGTTCATACTATGTACGCTTTTATCCTGTATAGACTATTTTGATGTGGACTTTGAATTAAATTCGTGAATCTCTTTAAAATAAGTTTCTTATGTAAAATCTTTAAATGCATCTTTTACTCATTGGCGAAATCTGTGTACGTCTTCTTTGTCTTGCGTTCGCCATATAAAGTGCAGTGTAAACAGGGACACTGCCAGTCCATCCTGCAAATGGAAACATAACGATTGCTGTTGGTGAGTGAAGGTGGTCAGGTGTGAGTATAAGTACGCTGCACACTGTATGCTGAAGGTTTTTAGAAATGTATTCAAAATATATAACCAAATGTAAAATAACTCAGGAAATGCTGCTGGCCAAAGAAAGACTATTGGATATGTTTATGATGCAAAGTTTAGCTGGTTGTTAAGCAAGAGGAGACAAACTGGACTCCTGTGGATGTATGTGATCATCATATAAAAGTAAGACAAGACAATAAGGCAACAAGTGAACAGAGTAACACAACCCTCCAGGCCGAACCAAACTGATATATAACTTCAGACCTTGGACATGACCTTGAGTGTCAAGGTCAAATGTCAAGCAAAACATTGAAAAGATTTATGAACCTTTGACCTTTATATCTAGTCTTGACCTTACTAGGAGTCAACTCACTTGGGCAATAAACTATCCGCTGCATGTGGCAAAAATCAAGCTTGGCCACACACACACACACACACACATTAGAAAGGTTAATAAACCATTAATATATTATATGGAACATAAATATAACTTTAAAATGCTCATATACTTCACCACCGCGGCCTGAAGAATTAGTATAACCGTAATGTTCTGTCAGGGCTCAGGTCAGGCTCATCCATCCTGCCAGTCATCTGTGTGTGGCAATAACAAGTAGTGTTGTGTGGTGATGTTGTGTGGTGTGTGTGTGGGTAGTGTTGTGTGAGTGGTGTTAACATGTAGTGTAGTGAAATGGCGAGGATCCGCTTTGAATTTTATCACATGCAGCGGCTGGTTTATAGTGCACCCATACTCATCCTGGTAGCACAAAACGATTAAAGTTAAAGTAGAGTCTTGAAGGGTGTGTGTGTGACAGACCCCAGGGGTCAGGATATTGCTCAAATGAATGTTAAAAATGTTTCCAATACATTATTTGTTTAGTTCTGAAATGAACCTACGTACAAACAACAACACATGCAGGCTAACAACAACACATACAGGTGCAAACAACAACATATACAAGTACAAACAACACTTTGGCTGAAAACAACAACACATACAGGTACAAACTTGTAACATACAGGTGCAAACACTTAACACATGCAGGTACAAAACAACAGCACATACAGAGTGCAAACAGCAGCACGCCACAAGGTACCGACAGCAACACAGCCACAGGTACAAACAGCAACACATACAAGGTACAAACAACAACACATGCAATTACAAACAACAACACATAAAGGTACAAACAACAGCACAGGTACAAATAACAACACATACAGTACAAACAACAACACACATACAGGACAGAAACAACAACACACACAGGGACAAACAACAACACACACAGGCACAAACAACAGCACATACAAGTGCAAACAACAACACATACAAAATTACAAACAACAGCACATACAGGCTAAACAACAACACATACAGGTACAAACAACGCTTTTATGCAAATTTACAAACAACAACACATGCAGGTACAAACAACAACACATACAGGCTGGAAACAACAACACATGCAAGATTACAAGTAACAACACATACAGGTACAAACCAACAACACATACAGAATTACAGAAACAACAACACATACAGGTACAAACAACAACACATACAGGTACAAACAACAAAACAACGTACAGGTACAAAACACTTAACACATGCAAATTACAAACAACAACACATACAGGTTACCAAAGCAACAACATACCAGGTGCAAAACAAGCAACACATACAGGTGCAAACAACAACACATACAGGTACAAACAACAACACATACAATTAAAACAACAACACATACCAAAATTTTAAAAGAACAACAACACATACAAATTACAAACAACAACATACCAAAAATTTTCAAGCAAGCAACACACATACAAGGAGAATTTAAGACAACAACACATACAATTACAAACAACAACACATGCAAATTTTCAAACAACAACACATGCAAGGTACAAACAACAACACATACAGGTACAAATAACAAGCACCTTACAGGCACAAACAACAACATGCAGAATTACAGTGTAGCACATACAGGTACAAACAACAACACCATACCAATTTAAACAACAACAGATACAGGTACAAGCAACAACACATACAGTACAAACAACAACACATACAGGTATGAAACAACAACACATACAAAAAGAATTACAAACAACAACACATGCAAATTGCAAACAACAACACATGCAGGTACAAACAACAACACATGCAAAAATTTACAAACAACAACACATGCAGATTACAAACAACAACATACAGGCCACAAACAACAACGCATACAGGTACAAAACAACCAACGCATACAGGTGCAAACAACAACACATACAGGTACAAGCAACAGCACGGCGCTGGGTACAAACAACAACACATACAGGTACAGGCAACAACACATGCAAAGGTTACCAAACAACAACATGCCAGGTACAAACAACAACATACTGGTCCTGAAACAACAACACATACGAATTACAAACAACAACACATGCAATTACAAACAACAACATACAGGTACAAACAACAACACATACAATTACAAACAACAACATACAGGTACAAATAACAACACATACGTTACAAACAACAACGCAGCAGGTACAAACAACAACACATGCAGATTGCAAACAACAACACATGCAAGTACAAACAACAACACATACCAGGTACAAACAACAACACATACAGGTACAAACAACAACACATACAAATTACAAACAACAACACATACAGGTACAAACAACAGCACATGCACGTACAAACAACAACACATACAGGCTGACAACAACACATACAGGTGCAAACAACAACACATGCAAGGTACAAACAACAACACATACAGGTACAAACAACAGCACATACAGGTGCAAACAACAACACATGCAAATTTACAGAAACAACAACCTTACCGGGTGCAAACAACAACACATACAGGTGCAAACAACAGCACAGCCACAGGTGCTGAGCAACAACACATACAGGTACAAAAAAGACAACAACACATACAAAATTACAAACAACAACACCTACAATTTCAAACAACAACACATACGGAAATTACAACAACAACACAGCCACAGGTGCAAAACAACAACACATACAGGTACAAACAACAACACATACAGGTACAAGCCACCAACATACAGGCACAAACAACCACATACAGGTACAAACAACAACAGCACATACAGGTATAAACAGCACATACAGGTACAAACAGCAACACATGCAGGTACAAAAACAACAACACATGCACCAGGTACAAACAACTAACACATACAGGCTGAAACAACAACATACAGGTACAAACAACAACACAGCACAGGTACAAACAACAACACATACAGAGTTACAAACAACAACACATACAGGTACGAACAACAACACATACAGAGTACAAACAACAGCACATACGGTGCAAACAACAACACATGCAATTACAAACAACAACACATGCAGGTGCAAACTGACAACACAGCCGTAGCCTGGCAACAACGCATACAGGTGCAAACAACAACACATGCAAATTTCAAACCAACAACACATACAGGTGCAAACAACCATACATACAGGTACAAATAACAACACATACAGGCTGAAACAACGGCACAGGTACAAATAACAACACATGCAAATTACCAAACAACAACACATACCAAGGTGCAAACAACAACACATACCAGGTACAAACAACACGCTACGAATTACAAACAACAACACAGCTGCAGGCACAAACAACAACACATGCCAGTACAAACAGCAACAGCACATACAGGTACAAACAACAACACATGCAATTACAAACAGCAACACATACAATTCTGAAACAACAACACATACAGGTACAAACAACAACACATACAAGAATTACAAACAACAACACATACAGGCTGAAACAACAACTTTATACAGGCTGAAACAACAACACATACAGGCACAAACAACCAACACCTTAATTCTGAAACAACAACATACAGGTACGACAACAACACATGCAATTACAAACAACAACACATGCAGGCTGAAACAACAAGCACATACAGGCACAGAAACAACCTTAGCACATACAGGTACAAACAACAACACATACAAATTTCATAACAACACACATACAGGTACAAACAACAACATACAGGTACAAACAACAACACATACAGGCACAAACAACAACACATACAGGTTACAAACAACAACACATACAGGTACAAACAACAACACATACAGGTACAAACAACCAACACATACAGGTGCAAACCAACAACACATACAGGTACAAACAAAACATACAGGTACAAACAACAACACATGCAAAATTCCACAAACAACAACACATACAGGTACAAACAACAACACATGCAAATTGCAAACAACAACACATGCAGGTGCAAACAACAACACATGTGAATTTTCATAACCAACACATACCGGAAAACAACATGCAAAATTACAAACAACAACACATGGAATTACCAAACAACAACACATACAGGTGCAAACAACAACACATACAGGTACGCAAACAACAACACATGCAGATTGACAACCAACACATACAGAGTTACAAACAACAACACATACGAATTCTGAAGCAACAACACATGCGAATTACAAACAACAGCACATACCGAAATTCAAACAACAACACATACAGGTGCAAACAACAACACATACAGGTACAAGCAGCCAACACATGCAAATTACAAACAACAACGCATGCAAATTACAAACAACAACGCATGCAATTTACAAACAACAACAACGCACATGCAGGTGCAAGCCAACAACCACATGCAAAATTTCAAACAACCAGCACATGCAAGGTGCAAACAACAGCACATACAGGTGCAAACAACCAGCACATGCAATTACAAATAACAACACATACAGGTTACAAACAACAACACATACAATTCCTGAGCAACAACACAGCACAGGTGCAAACAACAACACATACAGATTTACAAATAACCAACACACACAGGTGCAAACAACAACACATACAGGTACAAACAGCAACACATACGGGTACAAACAACAACACATACAAATTACAAACAACAACACATACAGGTACAAACGTAACAAGCATACAGATTACAAACAACAACATACAGGTGCAAACAACAACACATACAAATTACAAAATAACAACACATACAATTTCAAGCAACAACACGTACAAGTTACAAACAACAACACATACGAAAGGTTACAAGCAACAACACATACAGGTACAAACAACAACACATACAGGTGCAAACAACAACACATACAGGTGCAAATAACAACGCATACAGGTACAAACAACAGCACATGAAGATACAAACAACAACACATACAAAAGGTTACAAACAACAACACGCGCAGGTACAAATAACAACACACACGAAATTTACAAGCAACAACACGTACGTACAAACAACAACACATACAGGTACAAACGACAACACATACAGGTACAAACAACAACACATACAGGTACAAACGACACACGTACAGGTACAAACGACACACATACAGGTACAAACAGCAACACATACAGGTACAAACAACAACACTTACAGTACAAACAACAACACATACAGGTACAAAACAACAACAACACATACAGGTACAACGACACACATACAGGTACAAACAACAACACATACAGGGACAAACAACAACACATACAGGTACAAACAACAACATACAGGTACAAACAACAACACATACAGGTACAAACAAATAAATACAGGCACAAACAACAACACATACAGGCACAAACAGCAAATAAACACATACAGGTACAAACAACAACACATACAGGTACAAACAACAACACATACAGGTACAAACAACAACACATACAGGAACAAACAACAACACATACAGGTACAAACAACAACACATACAGGTGCAAACAACAACACATACAGGTACAAACAACAACACATACAGGTACAAACAACAACACATACAGGTACAAACAACAACACATACAGGTACAAACAACAACACATACAGGTACAAACAACAACACATACAGATACGAACAACAACACATACAGGTACAAACAACAACACATACAGGTACAAACAACAACACATACAGGTACAAACAACAACACATACAGGTACAAACAACAACACATACAGGTACAAACAACAACACATACAGATACAAACAACAACACATACAGGTACAAACAACAACACATACAGGTACAAACACCGACACATACAGGTACAAACAACAACACATACAGGTACAAACAACAACACATACAGGTACAAACAACAACATATACAGGTACAAACAACAACACATACAGGTACAAACAACAACACATACAGGTACAAACAACAACACATACAGGTACAAACAACAACACATACAGGTACAAACAACAACACATACAGGTACAAACAACGACACATACAGGTACAAACAAAAACACATACAGGGTACAAACAACGACACATACAGGTACAAACAACGACACATACAGGTACACACACACACACACACACACACACCAACAAGAGGTTCAGTAACAAATATCCACAAATCTAATAAAGGAATATTTTAGTTGTTTTAGTCAATATAAAAACCAAACCATCGCTGTGTCTCACTTTCCAACTATTTCACTTATATGTCGTTTACCTGTGGTCTCGGGGCGGTCATCAGGTATAATGACAGGTAATGACCTACAGGTATATTAATAAGACCTATATTCACCCTTATGATAATAGAGTCGATACATTGTGATAATATTAAATACAGTTAATAGGTCAGTTAATTATGATAATGATTTTAAATGAAGTTTATTATATATTTTGAAATAATTATATTTATTTGAGTAAGATTAATTTCATATTTTATCATTATAGAGGAATATAATTTATCAAGAGGCTCTCAGGATCTGTTTGACTCCAGAATAAAATAAGTTTGTTGTTGTTTAAAGATAAGTTATACCGAGAGTTAATTATTCTCCCACGTAATAACATTGATAATATCGCTGGAGTTAATCACCTATGGTAATATAACTTAAGAAACTCCTGGATATTCTTACCGTCACATGTCGAGTTTGTTGTTACTCGTAAAACCGTAACTTGGTGTTGTTATTAATATAATACTAGTGCATGTACCCAACGTGTGTCATGGTCCAAAGATGTGTCATGGTCCAAGGGTTGTCGTGGTCAAGGGTGTGTCTTCAAGGTTGTGTCGTGGTCCAAGGGGTGTCGTGGTCAAGGGTGTGTCGTGGTCCAAGGGTGTGTCGTGGTCAAGGTGTGTCGTGGAGTGTGTCACGGTCCAAGGGTGTGTCTGGTTCAAGGTGTCACGGTCCAAGGTGTGTCATGGTCAAGGGTATGTCGTTGTGGAGTGTCATGGTCAAGGGTGTGTCGTGGTCAAGGGTGTGTCGTGGTCCAAGGGTGTGTCATGGTCCAAGGGTGTCTTGGTCCAAGGGTGTGTCATGGTCAAGGTGTGCCTGGTCCAAGGTGTGTCATGGTCCAAGGGTGTTTCATGGTCCAAGGGTGTTTCATGGTCCAAGGGTGTTTCATGGTCCAAGGTGTGTCATGGTCCAAGGTGTGTGTCATGGTCCGAGTGTGTCATGGTCCAAGGTGTGTGGGTCCAAGGTGTGTCATGGGTCAAGGGGTGTCTTGGTCAAGGGTGTCGTGGTCAGGTGCCGTGGTCAGGTGTGTGTCATGGTCCAAAGGGTGTCTTGGTCAGGGTGTCGTGGTCAGGTGTGCCGTGGTCAGTGTGTGTCATGGTCCAAGGGTGTTTCATGGTCCAAAGGGGTGTCTTGGTCCAAGGGAGTGTCTTGGTCAAGGGTGTGCCGTGGTCAGAGTGTGTGTCATGGTCCAAGGGTGTTTCATGGTACAAGGTGTCGTGGTCCAAGTGTGTCATGGTCAAAGTTCTGTAAGTGTTATTAAATGTATTGTGAGTATACTTAGTCTTCAAAACCACAAATTAAATGAAACGTTTTTATAATCATTAGACAAAGATAACTAATTGTTCTTTAAAGACTGAAGTTATTTGATGTGACGATCATGGTGGAGTTGGTAGGCATGGTGGTGATTGACGTCAAAGTGGTGTTTGGCGGCCTGGTGTTTGGGCCAAGTGGTGTTTAGCGATAGTGTTTGGCCTGTTGAGTTGACGGCCACAGTGGTGTTTGGCACAGTGGTGTTTGGGCAGTGGTGTTTGTAACAGGTGGGTTTGCGGCACAGTGGAGTTGGTGCCATAGTGTTTGGCCATAGTGGGTTTGACAGCCATAGTGGTGTTTGGCGGATAGTGAGTTTGTCATAGTGGTGTTTGCGGCAGTGGTGTTTGGTGGCCATAGTGGGTTGGCTATAGTGGTGTTTGGGGCCATAGTGGTGTTTGGCGGCCATAGTGGTGTTTGGTGGCATAGTGGGTTGGCGGCCATAGTGGTGTTTAGCAGCCATAGTGGTGTTTGGCGGCCATAGTGGTGTTTGGTGGCCATAGTGGAGTTTGGCGGCCATAGTGGTGTTTGGCGGCCATAGTGGTGTTTGGCGGCCATAGTAGAGTCTGACAGCCATAGTGGGTTTGACGGCCCAGGACCCACACCGATCCACCGATAGTCAGTACAGTTACTTCTCAGATCAGACACCAGAAAATTATGTTTCCAGACCAGAGAGAGAGTACCAGCTGGTGAGGATCTATGACGTCAGGAGTAGGACTGCTGGAGGTAAAACTCCAACCTGCCCGTGTACCGCCTCCGTCCTGAAGTGTTATAAACTACAGTACAACCCAACAACCTGCCTGTGTACCGCCTCCGTCCTGCAGTGTTATAACCTGCAGTACAACCCCACCAACCTGCCCGTGTACCGCCACAATGACCTACATACCCAACACTGCCCGTGCCGCCTCCGTCCTGTAATGTTATAACCTACAGTACAACCCCAACCTGCCCGTGTACCGCCGCCGTCCTGTAATGTTATGACCTACAGTACAACCCCAACAACCTGCCGTGTCGTCACCGCCAATGTTATGACCTACAGTACAACCCAACAACCTGCCCGTGTACCGCCGCCTCTGTAATGTTATGACCTACAGTACAGACCATCAACAAGATCACAAGTCTCCAAGTTAAAGAAAACAATTAAACGTGAGCAATTAAACTATTAACTCAGCCGCCGGCCGCAGGTTGCAAAACAAACGAAATGTTGAATTGAACTAAAATATCACTTGTTGGGGAGCCGGAGGGGGTAAAACACAGAGAGAAACTGGTATGAGAAAAACAATCAGAAACTTTCAGGTAAGATAAAAGAACAAGGACATCTGGGAAGGTTGTATTTATTTCTGTCACGGCACAACATGATCCAGGTGCTGGTAGGGAGCGGGGGGCAGGGGATTTTTCATGACGACAGAATAATATAAATTGTGAAGAGGAGGCAACCCATTGGTATTTTCCTCTCTCTCTCTCTCTCTCTCTCTCTCTCTCTCTCTCTCAGTTGTATAAGCTCTGTCACATTACGCAGGAAGTGTTGAGTGAACAGCAGCATCACGTGTACCACCCAGAGTGAACTTCTCGGGAGAGGCTCCAGAAACTTGATCTTATTAGTAGTTAGTCAGTGTACGTAGGTGTGGGTTCAAGTCATCATGACCATCAGGCCTTCCAGCAGAGTACCTCCAATGATGACAGCTACAGTTTCTTAATATCCTTTTGACTAAGTTATAAAAACATACCTGTATACCTTGATAAAGGTGTTTAATAAAAGTATAACATTGTTCTTCTCTGGTGGGAAGAATAAGTGAGATCAGGAAAATAATAATTTTAATGGTCTTAAGAACTCCATTAAGTTAATTATTTTTGCCTTAATTGCCAACTCACCAGGTGAAGGTATTCATGATGTAGGTATCGAGTTACGATGTTTTGTGAAGGCTGATAAGGTGGGTACAAGCGTGCTAAAATGTACAAATTAATTTCCAGAAACAATACGTAACTTCTAG
>NW_024734340.1:0-6679 GCF_018991925.1 Homarus americanus | reverse complement strand
GGGTGTATTAATTGTTTTTATAGCTATTTTTGCATTTTAATATTAAATACTGTACATTACGTTTCAACAAAACTACCATTTATTTCTGAGAACATGGAAATGTAATATTTTTGCTGAAATGATGTACGTATTACAGTGGAAAGTGGGATAAAATTGTGACGAAAGCAATGACTTTCTCTTTCTTTCGTTCAAAAGATGTTACCGTAATCGCTTTTCGAATGGTTTTCAGTTGTGGGATTATAAGGCTAATGATAGGATAGAATATTATTGTAATACAGTACGAGTACAACAGTTTTTTAACTGAAAACCATTCGAAAAGCAATTACGGTAAAATCTTTTGAATAACGAAAGAAAGCGAAAGTCATTGTTTTCGTCATGATTTTATCCCACTTTCCACTGTAATATGTACGTCATTCCAGCAAAAATATTATATTTCCATATTTATTTCTGAGAATACGTATATTCATTCAGTCACAGTAAAGGTAAAGTATACTTGTGATGTAATATTTTAATGAAAATGCGGTATCGTAGTTTTCTTTTGTTTCAAATTTAATTAACAAAGATTGATGTTTCAAATGGAATGAAAAAAAAATTATGTACAGTATCCATAAATAAACTTTAATAAATGAATACTTTATGTTTTACATTGTCCTGTGCTACCATACCATGGATTTGGCTACTTTGGGCTTGCTATGATGTCGCAAGAGATCTGCCCTGGCAATTGTACCGCCACTCACAACTGGTGGTGTGTTGGTGCATCGTTACCACTGTTTACTGGTAGTTACTGGTAAATATTTTTCAACCTAACGAAGCTATTTGGTCTTAAAAACTCGAACTACACACAGGTATATACGGTAAATAAGGACATGGGGGGGCCAGCAAAAATACGCGGATTTTTAACATGCACGGGTATCTCTGTTACGTAACCCCCGCGTATGGTAAGGACCGACTGTATATGTATGTATGTATATATATATATATATATATATATATATATATATATATATATATATATATATATATATATATATATATATATATATATATATATATATATATATATATATATATATATATAAAATTCGACTCACCAATGGTGGTAGAGTCTAAAATATAAGGACAGCCAATGCATATTGTGCGAATTTTTACTCAGATGACGAAGTCATCAGGTTCAACTCTGGCTGAAGCTCTAGCTGTCCATAAACATGTCATAGCTGTTGCTGAAACTGTTACTGAACCTGAAGTTGTTGCTGAAGCTACTTATGATGCTGAATTTGATGATGTAGCTGAAGTTGATGGTTTAGGCCTTCGAATAATAAAGCTGTCGAAAGAACCTTGCACAGCTGCTTTCTTTTCTCATTATACATCTTTATGTAGAAGTCATATGAGTTTTCACGTTCCTGTTAATTTTATGCTTTGTTCTGTTAATGGATCCACTTCAGAAAATATGTTCATTGCTTGCTCCATATGATATCCACAGACCTCTCACCCTTTTCTTATCGTTTTAACACACATAGTTTCTCTCATGTTCAATAGGAAGCCAAAAATGCTGTAGAAAACTGAAAGTTTTCTCCTGTTCATTATCAAGCGTGAAAACAAAGGCCCGCCAAGCTCCGACTGTTCATTTTAACACTCATTAGCAAGGCAGCTTCTTTGTGCAGGCGTATTCATATATATACACCTAGACCCCGACTTACGACTACGTGGACTTACGACCGTCGGGACTTAGGACCGCCTCAGATATAGATAAAAAAAAAAAAATAAAAAAAAAATAAAAATTTAAATGACACACGCATTTTCTATACCAAAAAGTTTTCAGTTAATGTAGTCTCCATGTATAATTAGAAAATTATGGGGGCCCCATGTGCATTCAGCTGACTACATTAAAGGTAAGTGCTCAGTCACACTGTATCCATTCCTCATTATTTATTACTTTCACTGTACTGTATCCATTCCTCATTATTTATTACTTTTACTGTACTGTATTTCATTGTAGATTTTTTATTTATTTATTTATTTTTTTTATCTACTGTATGTCGGACTTACGACCATTCGGACTTACGACCTGGATTTGGGTCCCTAACCCCGTCGTAAGTTGGGGTCTAGGTATATATATATGCCATTGTGGACCTGATCTCACCCTCCTCTGTATATATACACCTTGTTTTGTACTTCTCCTTAGTCTGTACTCACCCCTGAAGATATGAATTACAAGAAAGCGCTTGGGAACTTCGTGTTTTCTTCTTTCCTTGTGGTCATCAGCATATATATATATATATATATATATATATATATATATATATATATATATATATATATATATATATATATATACAGTGGGGTATGCTATAACGAACGGATCCTACTACGAATATTCCTATAACAAACGGTTTTACCTATAAAATTGAGAATGCTATAACGAATGAAAATCCTACAACGAACATTATTTAAATTTTTTTTCCCTAATTTATTGATTTTTATTACAAGTATTAATGATATTCTTTATTTCAGGGGTTTAGATGCATATGTATGCACTTTTTTACAATTTTTACAATTTTATATTATATTTTTCAGTGTTAAGTGGTTGTATTTGGGGGCCTGGAACGAACGAATCCTATAACGAACGAATGCTATAACGAACAAGGTTCTAGAACCAATTAGATTCGTTATAGCATACCCCACTGTATGTATATATATATATATATATATATATATATATATATATATATATATATATATATATATATATATATATATATATATATATATATATATATATATATATACAGTATATATATATATATATATATATACACATACAGATAACCCTCACTTTACGCGGTCCCGCATTCCGCGTTTCCACGTTAACGCGGTGCCTTGCCAGAACCTCACGTGCTCACATTACGCGGTACGTGAACCCCATTACGCGGTACGTGAACCCCATTACGCGGAGAGTGTCCGGCGCGACGCTATTTTTAGATTCGCCCCACCCGCCACCCGCCCACCTGCCTCTCCCTCCTCCTCCCTCCGCTTGGGCAAGCGGCGCGGTAAGGTTGCGCAGTGTGTGTCTTTGTTGCGTTATCACTGACGTCATATGACGTATGAGACCTGTGATTGGCCATGCATCCCTACCCCCCTCTGCTGCTAGCTGTAATTGGCTTAAAGTATTATGACGTGTCCACCCGGGGGAGGGAGGGAGGGAGGAAAGATGATCCTTGACCTAGCCGCGCCAGTTTCATCCCTCCACGCCAGACCGTGTAAACGTGCATCCATTGTTCTCTAAAATGGCTTCCGCCGGACCACCACCCCCAGAGAGAAACCTTTCCTTACCTGGACCCAGCGGCACTAAGCCAAAGAAGACACGACGTTCCTTAAGCTACGAGGTGAAGTATACCATCATCCAAGAGTTGGAGAAAGGAACAAGGCAGGTTGATTTGGAGCGCCAGCATGGTGTGAATGAATCTACGATTCGAATAATAAAGAAGGATGCAGCCAAGATAAAGGAGCACATGAAGATCACAAAGTCTACAGGTGCTTCTATGATCAAGTATTTTCACAACCAGGTGCTTCTCAAGACAGAAAAATTACTTGTGAGGTACTTGGTGCGTTAGGCGCGACGGAACATGGCGGTCGACACGCGCTCTGTTAAGGACTACGCACGTGAACTGTACATTGCAGTGGCACGAAAGATGGGAACTACAGAGCCCAAACCTTTTAATGCTTCCTCTGGGTGGTTACAGAGGTTTAAGATCCGGAACAAGATCACCAATATAAACATTGGTGGTGAAGAAGCGAGTGCTGACCGTGCTGCGGCTAGGGAATTTCCTCCGTTTTTACGTGAGATTATGGAGGAAGGACAGTACAGTGACGACCAGGTGTTTAACATGGACGAATCTGGTCTTTTCTGGAAAAAAGCTACCTTCCAAGTCCTTCGTTGTAAAGAATGCCAGCAGGATTCGGGGCCGGAAGATGCAGAAGGAACGCATCACCGTCCTGTTTACCACCAATGCCTCCGGTACCTGTAAGCTCAAGTTATCGGTGATCCACACAGCACGCAAGCCGCACGCCTACAAAACCATGGACATGACCAAGCTAAATGTCCACTGGCTGACCGCACGTAAGGCGTGGATGTTCTCTACACTGTCCCTCTCCTGGTTTGATGACTGTTTTGTTCCCAATGTAAAGAAATTCTGTGAGCAACAGAATTAAAAGTATTACTGTACAGTATTTATATTCAACAACATTTATTCTAATATATTTAGAACATTATAGCTACAGTGGTCTCCATGTAATCCTGCCAGTCTCCAAATACTGTACTGTACAACACTCCGTCTCCATCCACCTTTACTGTTGTGCTCAGCATTGTGATCACACTTGAAAGCTTGAATAATTATGGCGATATTTTCAAATTTGAAACCTAAAATTTTGGCAAAATTTTTAACCAGATGCTATTTGAATTTTAGATGTATCCGAATTTTAGAGGTTTCACTGTATAAAAATTAACTCAATCAAATACATATTCAGTAATAAACAAAAATGAATCTTTTGTACATATTCGTAAAAAGATAAATGACGCGGTATCCTTAAATGTGCACGTATATGTTGGCGTTCCCAATCCATCTCTTGTTTTTCTTTGCCATTAGTGGTTAGCTACTTCTATTGTTCCATTTATTAAAATTAAATAACATTACTTAAAACATATACCGTATATATACTCGTCTATAATTCTACCTCATTTATAGGTTGACCCTGATTTTTTGACCAAGAAATCATTAATTTATGATATGCCTCGTTTAAAGGTCGACCCAAGTTTTTGAGGATAATGGAACAGCAAAACCTTCACTAAAAACACTCTACGTCCTATAAACTGAGGGTCGCCGTGCATGAAAGACCGAGCGCCGAAGGCAAATTGTTTACCATTCTTACGACACTTTACACTGAAACGCGGGTAGTTTCAACAAAAATATTGTACAGTCGGCCCTTAACATATGCGGGTTTAACATACACGGATTGCCCCGCCGGAGGAATATTCTGTACATTGAAGTAATTGAAGTACACTCAAATCGCGTGCCATTCAACTCGCGCGCGGCACCAGACACAGCCCGCTCCCGCAACCTCACACACACACGCATAGCTCTCCCTCACTCACTCAGTCTCGCTGTAACCACGCTTGTGTTGACATCAGCATTGTAGTTGCAAAAATATTACATTTCCGTGAATGTATTATATCAAGCACAGTATGAATAGAATATCACTAATATAACATTATTTTAACCGAAAACTATTAAAAAAACGAGTAATATATCTTGAACATCGGAAGGTTAGGTAAAGTCTTTTGTTTTTATGTAGTTTATCCTAATTTACATTGAAATACATTACATTTCAGAATAAAAAAACTACTAGTGTATTTATTTCTGAGAATATGGAAATGTAATATTTTTGCTGAAATGACGTACGTATTACAGTGGAAAGTGACGAAAGAAATTACTTTCGCTTTCTTTCGTTCAAAAGATGTTACCGTAATCGCTTTTCGAATGGTTTTCAGTTAAAAACTGCTGTATATTACAATAATATTCTATCCTAATTCACTTGTGATGCAACAGTTTTTTAACTGAAAACCATTCGAAAAGCGATTACGGTAACATCATTTGAACGAAAGAAAGCAAAAGTCATTGTTTTCGTCACGATTTTATCCCACTTTCCACTGTAATACGTACGTCATTTCAGCAAAAATAATACATTTCCGTGAATGTAAGATATCAAGCACAGTATGAATAGAATATCATTGTAATATAACAGTATTTTAACCGAAAACTATTAAAAAAATGAGTAACATCTCTTGAACATCGGAAGGTTAGGTAAAGTTTTTTGTTTTCGTCATGTATTTTATCCTATTTTACATTGAAATACATCACGTTTCAGCAAAACAACTACAGTATTTATTTCTGAGAATATATTCATTCAGGCGCAGTTTAGGTAAAATATACATGTGATGTGACATTTTTTGAACTGAAAACGATTCGAAAAACACGTACCCTCTAGCCCTGTTCAAGGAGAAGACTGGGAGGAGCTGTTTGGTGTTGAAGACGATGACAAGGAAAATGATTTTAATGGATTTTAATGAAAATATTCAGAAATATGGTATCGTAGTGTTTATTCAAGTAAATTAGGATAGAATATTATTGTAATACAACAGTAGTGACAATGTGGAGGAGGCGGAGGGATAGGGCGGGGAGGAGGTGACTGAAGTGAGCAGGGAAGAGTGGAGATGCCAGCCAGTATTAATTGTTTTTATAGCTCTTTTTGCATTTTAATATTAAATACTGTACATTACGTTTCAACAAAACAACTATTTATTTCAGAGAATATGGAAATGTATTACTTTTGCTGAAATGACGTACGTATTACAGTGGAAAGTGGGATAAAATTGTGACGAAAGCAATGACTTTCATTTTCTTTCGTTCAAAAGATGTTCCCGTAATCGCTTTTCCAATGGTTTTCAGTTGTGGGATTATGAGGCTAATGATAGGAGAGAATATTATTGTAATACAGTACAACAACAACATTTTTTTAACTGAAAACCATTCGAAAAGTGATTACGGTAACATCTTTTGAACAACGAAAGAAAGCGAAAGTCATTGTTTTCGTCATGATTTTATCCCACTTTCCACTGTAATAT
>NW_024734339.1:0-17624 GCF_018991925.1 Homarus americanus | reverse complement strand
TTTTACTAAATCCGGCTTCGAAACACGAGGATCCATATCTATTTCATTAGCCCAATAGAGCACGCACATTTCTACATATAATCAACACCTCACCCCACCAGGATTCGAACCAACGATCTTATAATTGTGACCGGGGAACGCTACCTCTGGGCCACCAGGACACTAAAACCAGTCCTGAACTCTGTTATATTTCACAAAAAGCCTATTCAATGAGCTTATGGCGCCGTGAACTTTTAATGGGGACCACCCGTGCCGCTTAGGTGATCAGAGCAACGTTTTACCAAATCCGGCTTCGAAACACGAGGATCCATATCTATTTCATTAGCCCAATAAAGCATGCGGACTTCTACATATAATCAACACCTCACCCCACCAGGATTTGAACCCACGATCTTATAATTGTGACCGGGGAACGCTACCTCTGGGCAACCAGGACAATAAGTGCAGTCCTAGACTCTACTATATTTCACACAAAGCCTGTTCAACGACCTTATGGTGCCATGAACCTCTAATGGGGACCACCCGTTCCGCATAGGTGATAAGAACAACGTTTTACCAAATCCGGCTTGAAAACACGAGGATCCATATATATTTCATTAGCCCAATAAAGCACGCGGACTTCTACATATAATCAACACCTCACCCCACCAGGATTTGATCCCACGATCTTATATTTGTGACCGGGGAACGCTACCTCTGGGCAACAAGGACAATAAAAGCAGTCCTAGACTCTACCATATTTCACACAAAGCCTGTTCAACGACCTTATGGCGCCATGAACCTCTAATAGGGACCACCCGTGCCGCTTAGGGGATAAGAGCAACGTTTTACCAAATCCGGCTTGGAAACACGAGGATCCAAATATATTTCATTAGCCCAATAAAGCACGCGGACTTCTACATATAAGCAACACCTCACCCCACCAGGATTTAAACCCACGATCTTATAATTGTGACCGAGGAACGCTACCTCTGGGCCACCAAAACAATAAAAGCAGTCCTAAACTCTGCTATATTTCACACAAATCCTGTTCAACGAGCTTATGGCGCCGTGAACCTCTAATGGGGACCACCCGTGCTGCTTAGGTGATCAGAGCAACGTTTTTCCAAATGCGGCTTCGAAACACGAGGAACCAAATATATTTCATCAGCCCAATAAAGCACTCGAACTTCTACATATAATCAACACCTCACCCCACCAGGATTCAAACCCACGATCTTATAATTGTGACCGGGGTATGCTACCTCTGGGCCACCAGGACATTAAAAGCAGTCCTAGACTCTACTATATTTCACACAAAGCCTGTTCAACGACCTTATGGCGCCATGAACCTCTAATGGGGACCACCCTTGCCCCTTAGGTGATCAGAGCAACGTTTTACCAAAACCGGCTTCGAAACATGAGTATCCATATATATTTCATTAGCCCAATAAAGCACGCGGAGTTCTGCATATAATCAACACCTCATCCCACCAGGATTTGAACCCACGATCTTATAATTGTGACCGGGCGACGCTACCTCTGGGCCACCAGGAACAATAAAAGCAGTCCTAGACTCTGCTATATTTCACACAAAGCCTGTTCAACGAGCTTAAGGCGCCGTAAACCTCTAATGAGGACCACCCGTGCCGCTTAGGTGATCAGAGTAACGTTTAACGAAATGCGGCTACGAAACACGAGGATCCAAATATATTTCTTTAGCCCAATAAAGCACGCGGACTTCTACATAAAATCAACACCTCACCCCACCAGGATTCAAACCCAAAATCTTATAATTGTGACCAGGGAATGCTACCTGTGGACCACCAGGACACTAAAAGCACTCCAAGACTCTGTTATATTTCACGCAAAGCCTGTTCAACGAGCTTATGGCGCCGTGACCCTCTACTGGGGACCATCAGTGCCGCTTAGGTGATAAGAGCAACGTTTTACCAAATCCCGCTTGGAAACACGAGGATCCATATATATTTCATTAGCCCAATAAAGCACGCGGACTTCTACATAAAAGCAACACCTCACCCCACCAGGATTCAATCCCAAAATCTTATGATTGTGAATAGGGAATGCTACCTGTGGACCACCAGGACACTAAAAGCAGTCCTAGACTCTGTTATATTTCACACAAAGCCTGTTCAACGAGCTTATGGCGCCGTGAACCTCTAATGGAGACCACACGTGCCGCTTGGTGACCAGAGCAACGTTTTACCAAATCCGGCTACGAAGCACGAGGATCCAAATATATTTCTTTAGCCCAATAAAGCACGCGGACTTCTACATAAAATCACCACTTCACCCCACCAGGATTCAAACCCAAAATCTTATAATTGTGACCAGGGAATGCTACCTGTGGACCACCAGGACAGTAAAAGCAGTCATAGACTCTGTTATATTTCACACAAAGCCTGTTCAACGAGCTTATGGCGCCGTGAACCTCAAATGAGGACCACCAGTGCCGCTTAGGTGTTCAGAGTAACGTTTTACTAAATCCGGCTTCGAAACACGAGGATCCATATCTATTTCATTAGCCCAATAGAGCACGCACATTTCTACATATAATCAACACCTCACCCCACCAGGATTCGAACCAACGATCTTAGAATTGTGACCGGGGAACGCTACCTCTGGGCCACCAGGACACTAGAAGCAGTCCTGAACTCTGTTATTTTTCACAAAAAGCCTGTTCAATGAGCTTATGGCGCCGTGAACCTTTAATGGACACCACCCGTGCCGCTTAGGTGATCAGAGCAACGTTTTACCAAATCCGGCTTCGAAACACGAGGATCCATATCTATTTCATTAGCCCAATAAAGCATGCGGACTTCTACATATAATCAACACCTCACCCCACCAGGATTTGAACCCACGATCTTATAATTGTGACCGGGGAACGCTACCTCTGGGCAACCAGGACAATAAATGCAGTCCTAGACTCTACTATATTTCACACAAAGCCTGTTCAACGACCTTATGGTGCCATGAACCTCTAATGGGGACCACCCATTCCGCATAGGTGATAAGAACAACGTTTTACCAAATCCGGCTTGGAAACACGAGGATCCATATATATTTCATTAGCCCAATAAAGCACGCGGACTTCTACATATAATCAACACCTCACCCCACCAGGATTTGAACCCACGATCTTATATTTGTGACCGGGGAACGCTACCTCTGGGCAACAAGGACAATAAAAGCAGTCCTAGACTCTACCATATTTCACACAAAGCCTGTTCAACGACTTTATGGCGCCATGAACCTCTAATGGGGACCACCCGTGCCGCTTAGGTGATAAGAGCAACGTTTTACCAAATCCGGCTTGGAAACACGAGGATCCATATATATTTCATTAGCCCAATAAAGCACGCGGGCTTCTACATATAATCAACACCTCACCCCACCAGGATTTAAACCCACGATCTTATAATTGTGACCGGGGAACGCTACCTCTGGCCCACCAGGATAATTAAAGCAGTCCTAGACTCTACTAAATTTCACACAAAGCCTGTTCAACGACCTTATGGCGCAATGAACCTCTAATGGGGACCACCCGTGCCGCTTAGGTGATCAGAGCAACATTTTACCAAATCCGGCTTGGAAACACGAGGATCTATATATAGTTCATTAGCCCAATAGAGCACGCGGACTTCTACATATAATCAACACCTAAACTCACCAGGATTCAAACTCACGATCTTATAATTGTGACCGGGGTATGCTACCTCTGGGCCACCAGGACAATAAAAGCAGTTCTATACTCTGCTATATTTCACACAAAGCCTATTCAACGACCTTATGGCGCCATGAACCTCTAATGGGGACCACCCGTGCCGCTTAGGTGATCAGAGCAACGTTTTACCAAATCTGGCTTCGAAACACGAGGATCCATATTTATTTTATTAGCCCAATAAAGCACTCGGACTTCTACATATAATCAATACCTCACCCCACCAGGATTCAAACCCACGATCTTATAATTGTGGCCGGGGTATGCTACCTCTGGGCCACCAGGACAATAAATGCAGTCCTATACTCTGCTATATTTCACACAAAGCCGATTCAACGACCTTATGGCGCTATGAACCTCTAATGGGGACCACCCGTGCCGCTTAGGTGATCAGAGCAACATTTTACCAAATGCGGCTTCGAAACACGAGGATCCATATATATTTCATTAGCCCAATAAACACGCGGACTTCTACATATAATCACCACCTCACCCCACCAGGATTTGAACCCACGATCTTCAAATTGTGACAGGGGAACGATTACCTCTGGGCCACCAGGACAATAAAAGCAGTCCTAGACTCTGATATATTTCACACAAAGCCTGTTCAACGAGATTATGGCGCCGTGAACCTCTAATGGGGACCACCCGTGCTGCTTGGGTGATCAGAGCAATGTTTTACCAAATGCGGCTTCGAAACACGTGGATCCATATATATTTCATTATCCCAATAAAGCACACGGACTTCTACATATAATCAACACCTCACCCCACCAGGATTCAAACCACCATCTTATAATTGTGACTGGGGTAGCGTTATTTCTGGGCCACTCAGGGACAATAAGCAGTCCTAGACTCTACTATATTTCACACAGCCTGCTCAACGACCCATTATGGCGCCATGAACCCCCTAATGGGGACCCTCACCTATGCCGCTTAGGTGATCGAGTAACGCTACTCAAATCCGGCTTGGAAACACGAGGATCCATATATATTTCATTAGCCCAATAAAGTACGCGGACTTCTACATATAATCAACACCTCACCCTACCAGGATTTAAACCCACGATCTTATAATTGTGACCGGGGAACGCTACCTCTGGGCCACCAGGAAAATTAAAGCAGTCTTAGACTCTGCTATATTTCACACAAAGCCTGTTAAACGAGCTTATGGCGCCGAGAACCTCTAATGGGGACCACCCGTGCCGCTTAGGTGATCAGAGCATCGTTTTACCAAATGCGGTTTCGAAACACGAGGATCCATATATATTTCATTAGCCCAATAAACACGCGGACTTCTACATATAATCAACACCTCACCCCACCAGGATTTGAACCCACGATCTTCTAATTGTGACAGGGGAACGATTACCTCTGGGCCACCAGGACAATAAAAGCAGTCCTAGACTCTGATATATTTCACACAAAGCCTATTCAACGACCTTATGGCGCCATGAACCTCTAATGGGGACCACCCGTGCCGCTTAGGTGATCAGAGCAACGTTTTACTAAATCCGGCTTGGAAACACGAGGATCCATATATATTTTATTAGCCCAATAAAGCACTCGGACTTCTACATATAATCAACACCTCACCCCACCAGGATTCAAACCCACGATCTTATAATTGTGACTGGGGTATGCTATTTCTGGGCCACCAGGACAATAAAAGCAGTCCTAGACTCTACTATATTTCACACAAAGCCTGTTCAACGACCTTATGGCGCCATGAACCTCTAATGGGGACCACCCGTGCCGCTTAGGTGATCAGAGCAACGTTTTACCAAATCCGGCTTGGAAACACGAGGATCCATATATATTTCATTAGCCCAATAAAGTAGGCAGACTTCTACATATAATCAACACCTCACCCTACCAGGATTTAAACCCACGATCTTATAATTGTGACCGGGTAACGCTACCTCTGGGCCACCAGGAAAATTAAAGCAGTCTTAGACTCTGCTATATTTCACACAAAGCCTGTTCAACGAGCTTATGTCGCCGTGAACCTCTAATGGGGACCACCCGTGCCGCTTAGGTGATCAGAGCAACGTTTTACCAAATGCGGCTTCAAAACACGAGGGTCCATATATATTTCATTAGCCCAAAAAACCCGCGGACTTCTACATATAATCAACACCTAAGCTCACCAGGATTCAAACCCCCGATCTTATAATTGTGACCGGGGTATGCTACCTCTGGGCCACCAGGACAATAAAAGCAGTCCTATACTCTGCTATATTTCACACAGAGCCTGTTCAACGAGCTTATGGCGACGTGAACCCTTGGTTAAATTCACCCGTGTCAGCTTTTAGGTAATCAGAGTAATGTTTTACCAAATGCCGCTGCTGAAACAAGGAGGATCTATATATATTTCATTAGCCCAATAAAGCACGCTGACTTCTACATATAATCAACACCTCACCCCACCAGGATTTGAACCCACGATCTATAATTAGGACTGGGGAACGCTTACTCTGGGGCCACCAAGACAATAAACAGTCCTAGACTCTGGTATATTTCACACAAAGCCTGTCTGAAGGAGCTTATGGTTATTGTGTAAAATTAATTATAGGGGGACCACCGTGGTTGCTGTAGGGGTGATCAGAGCAACGTTTACCAAAATGCGCCTGAAACACGAGGATCAATATATATTTCATTAGCCCAATAAAGCACGCGGACTTCTACATATAATCAACACCTCACCCCACCAGGGTTCGAACCCACGATCTTCTAATTGCGACCGGAGAACACTACCTCTGGGCCACCAGGACACTAAAAGCAGTCCTAGACTGCTATATTTCACACAAAGCCTGGTTCAACGAGCTTATGGCGCTTTGAACCACTATAGGGGACCACCCGTGCTGCTTAAGTGATCAGAGCAACGTTAAACCAAATCCGGCATCGAAATACGAGGATCCATATATATTTCATTAGCCCAATAAAGCACGCGGACTTCTACATATAATCAACACCTCACCCCACCAGGATTCAAACCCACGATCTTATAATTGTGACCGGGATATGCTACCTCTGGGCCACCAGGACAATAAAAGCAGTCCTAGACTCTACTATATTTCACACAAAGCCTATTCAACGACCTTATGGCGCCATGAACCTCTAATGGGGACCACCCGTGCCGCTTAGGTGATCAGAGCAACGTTTTACCAGATCCGGCTTGGAAACACGAGGGTCCATATATATTTTATTAGCCCAATAAAGCACCTGGACTTCTACATATAATCAACACCTCACCCCACCAGGATTCAAACTCACGATCTGTAATTTACAAAGACCGGGTATGCTTATTTTCAATGAACAGGATACAAGGAGCAGTCCTAGACTCTACTACATTTCACACAAAGCCTGTTCAACGACCTTATGGCGCCATGAACCTCTAATGGGGACCACCCGTGCCGCTTAGGTGATCAGAGCAACGTTTTACCAAATCCGGCTTCGAAACACGAGGATCAATATATATTTCATTAGCCCAATAGAGCACGCGGACTTCTACATATAATCAACACATCACCCCACCAGGATTTGAACCCACGATCATATAATTGTGACCGGGGAACGCTACCTCTTGGCCACTAGGACAATAAAAGCAGTCCTAGACTCTGCTATATTTCACACAAAGCCTGTTCAACGAGATTATGGCGCCGTGAACCTCTAATGGGGACCACACGTGCCGCTTCGGGACCAGAGCAACGTTTTACCAAATCGGCTACGAAACACGAGGATCCAAATATATTTCTTTAGCCGAATAAAGCATGCGGACTTCTACATAAAATCAACACCTCACCCCACCAGGATTCAAACCCAAAATCTTATAATTCTGACCAGGGAATGCTACCTGTGGACCACCAGGACACTAAAAGCAGTCCTAGACTCTGTTATATTTCACACAAAGCCTGTTCAACGAGCTTATGGGGCTGTGAACCTCTAATGGGGACCACCCGTGCCGCTTAGGTGATAAGAGCAACGTTTTACTAAATCCGGCTTGGAAACACGAGGATCCATATATATTTCATTAGCCCAATAAAGCATGCGGACTTCTACATATAATCAACACCTCACCCCACCAGAATTCAAACCCACGATCTTATAATTGTGACCGGGTTATGCTACCTCTGGGCCACCAGGACAATAAAAGCAGTCCTAGATTCTGCTATATTTCACACAAAGCCTGTTCAACGAGCTTATGGCGCTGTGAACCACTATAGGGGACCACCCGTGCTGCTTAGGTGATCAGAGCAACGTTTTACCAAATGCGGCTTCAAAACACGAGGATCCATTTATATTTCATTAGCCCAATAAAGCACGCGGATTTCTTCATATATTCAACACCTCACCCCACCAGGGTTCGAACCCACGATCTTCTAATTGTGACCGGGGAACGCTACCTCTGGGCTACCAGGACACTAAAAGCAGTCCTAGACTCTGCTATATTTCACAGAAAGCCTGTTCAATGAGCTTATGGCGCTGTGAACCTCTAATGGGGACCACCCGTGCCGCTTAGGTGATCAGAGCAACGTTTTACCAAATCCGGCTTGGAAACACGAGGATCCATATATATTTTATTAGCCCAATAAAGCACTTGGACTTCTACATATAATCAACACCTCACCCCACCAGGATTCAAACCCACGATCTTATAATTGTGTCCGGGGTATGCTATTTCTGGGCCACCAGGAGAATATAAGCAGTCCTAGACTCTACTATATTTCACACAATGCCTGATCAACGACCTTATGGCGCCATGAACCTCTAATGGGGACCACCCGTGCCGCTTAGGTGATCAGAGCAACGTTTTACCAAATCCGGCTTCGAAACACGAGGATCCATATATATTTCATTAGCCCAATAAAGCACTCGGACTTCTACATATAATCAACACCTTACCCCACCAGGATTCAAACCCACGATCTTATAATTGTGTCCGGGGTATGCTATTTCTGGGCCACCAGGAGAATATAAGCAGTCCTAGACTCTACTATATTTCACACAATGCCTGATCAACGACCTTATGGCGCCATGAACCTGTAATGGGGACCACCCGTGCCGCTTAGGTGATCAGAGCAACGTGTTTTTTACTAAATCCGGGCTTGGAAACACGAGGACTTATATATATTTATTAGCCCAATAGCAGACTGCTATATTTCACACAAAGCCTGTTCAACGAGCTTATGTCGCCGTGTACCTCTAATGGGGACCACCCGTGCCGCTTAGGTGATCAGAGCAACGTTTTACCAAATGCGGCTTCAAAACACGAGGGTCCATATATATTTCATTAGCCCAATAAAACACGCGGACTTCTACATATAATCAACACCTAAGCTCACCAGGATTCAAACCCCCGATCTTATAATTGTGACCGGGGTATGCTACCTCTGGGCCACCAGGACAATAAAAGCAGTCCTATACTCTGCTATATTTCACACAAAGCCTGTTCAACGAGCTTATGGCGACGTGAACCTCTAATGGTGACAACTCGTGCCACTTAGGTGATCAGAGCAACGTTTTACCAAATGCGGCTTCGAAACTCGAGGATCTATATTTATTTCATTAGCCCAATAAAGCACGCGGACTTCTACATATAATCAACACGTCACCCCACCAGTATTTGATCCCACTATCCTATAATTGTGACCGGGGGACGCTACCTCTGGGCCACCAGGACAATAAAACCATTCCAAGACTCTGCTATATTTCACACAAAGCCTGTTCAACGGGCTTATGGCACCGTGAACCTCTAATGGGGACCACCCGTGCCGCTTAGGTGATCAGAGCAATATTTTACCAAATGCGGCGTCGAAACAAGGAGGATTCATATATATTTCATTAGCCCAATAAAGCACGCGGACTTCTACATATAATCAACACCTCACCCCACCAGGATTTGAACCCACGATCTTATAATTGTGACCGGGGAACGCTACCTCTGGGCCACCAAGACAATAAAAGCAGTCCTAGACTCTGGTATATTTCACACAAAGCCTGTTCAGCGAGCTTATGGCGCTGTGTACCACTATAGGGGACCACCCGTGCTGCTTAGGTGATCAGAGCAACGTTTTACCAAATGCGGCTTCGAAACACGAGGATCCATATATATTTCATTAGCCCAATAAAGCACGCGGACTTCTTCATATAATCAACACCTCACCCCACTAGGGTTCGAACCCACGATCTTCTAATTGTGACCGGGGAACGCTACCTCTGGGCCACCAGGACACTAAAAGCAGTCCTAGACTCTGCTATATTTCACACAAAGCCTGGTTCAACGAGCTTATGGCGCTGTGAACCACTATAGGGGACCACCCGTGTTGCTTAGGTGATCAGAGCAACGTTTTACCAAATGCGGCTGCGAAACACGAGGATCCATATATATTTCATTAGCCCAATAAAGCACGCGGACTTCTCCATATAATCAACACCTCACGCCACCAAGATTCAAACCCACGATCTTATAATTGTGACCGGGATATGCTACCTCTGGGCCACCAGGACAATAAAAGCAGTCCTTGACTCTACTATATTTCACACAAAGCCTATATATTTCACACAAAGCCTATTCAACGACCTTTTGGCGCCATGAATCTCTAATGGGGACCTCCCGTGCCGCTTAGGTGATCAGAGCAACGTTTTACCAGATCCGGCTTGGAAACACGAGGATCCATATATATTTTATTAGCCCAATAAAGCACTCGGACTTCTACATATAATCAACACCTCACCCCACCAGGATTCAAACCCACGGTCTTATAATTGTGACCGGGGTATGCTATTTCTGGGCCACCAGGACACTAAAAGCAGTCCTAGACTGCTATATTTCACACAAAGCCTGGTTCAACGAGCTTATGGCGCTTTGAACCACTATAGGGGACCACCCGTGCTGCTTAAGTGATCAGAGCAACGTTAAACCAAATCCGGCATCGAAACACGAGGATCCATATATATTTCATTAGCCCAATAAAGCACTCGGACTTCTACATATAATCAACACCTCACCCCACTAGGATTCAAACCCACGATCTTATAATTGTGTCCGGGGTATGCTATTTCTGGGCCACCAGGAGAATATAAGCAGTCCTAGACTCTACTATATTTCACACAATGCCTTATCAACGACCTTATGGCACCATGAACCTCTAATGGGGACCACCCGTGCCGCTTAGGTGATCAGAGCAACGTTTTACCAAATCCGGCTTGGAAACACGAGGATCCATATATATTTCATTAACCCAATAAAGCACTCGGACTTCTACATATAATCAACACCTCACCCCACCAGGATTCAAACCCACGATCTTATAATTGTGACTGGGGTATGCTACCTCTGGGCCACCAGGACAATAAAAGCAGTCCTAGACTCTACTATATTTCACACAAAGCCTGTTCAACGACCTTATGGCGCCATGAACCTCTAATGGGGACCACCCGTGCCGCTTAGGTGATCAGAGCAACGTTTTACCAAATCCGGCTTGGAAACACGAGGATCCATATATATTTCATTAGCCCAATAAAGTAGGCGGACTTCTACATATAATCAACACCTCACCCTACCAGGATTTAAACCCACGATCTTATAATTGTGACCGGGAACGCTACCTCTGGGCCACCAGGAAAATTAAAGCAGTCTTAGACTCTGCTATATTTCACACAAAGCCTGTTCAACGAGCTTATGTCGCCGTGAACCTCTAATGGGGACCACCCGTGCCGCTTAGGTGATCAGAGCAATGTTTTACCAAATGCGGCGTCGAAACAAGGAGGATTCATATATATTTCATTAGCCCAATAAAGCACGCGGACTTCTACATATAATCAACACCTCACCCCACCAGGATTTGAACCCCCGATCTTATAATTGTGACCGTGGAACGCTACCTCTGGGACACTAGGACAATAAAAGCAGTCCTAGACTCTGCTATATTTCACACAAAGCCTGTTCAACGAGCTTATGGCGACGTGAACCTCTAATGGGGACGACCCATGCCTCTTAGGTGATCAGAGCAACGTTTTACTAAATGCGGCTTCGAAACTCGAGGATCCATATATATTTTATTAGCCCAATAAAGCACACGGACTTCTACATATAATCAACACCTCACCCCACCAGGATTTGAACCCACTATCTTATAATTGTGAACGGGGGACGCTACCTCTGGGCCACCAGGACAATAAAACCATTCCTAGACTCTGCTATATTTCACACAAAGCCTGTTCAACGACCTTATGGCGCCATGAACCTCTAATTGGACCACCCGTGCCGCTTAGGTGATCAGAGCAACGTTTTACCAAATCCGGCTTGGAAACACGAGGATCCATATATATTTTATTAGCCCAATAAAGCACTCGGACTTCTACATATAATCAACACCTCACCCCACCAGAATTCAAACCCACGATCTTATAATTGTGACCGGGGTATGCTACCTCTGGGCCACCAGGACAATAAAAGCAGTCCTAGACTCTACTATATTTCACACAAAGCCTGTTCAACGAGCTTATGGCGCTGTGTACAACTATAGGGGACCACCCGTGCCGCTTAGGTGATCAGAGCAACGTTTTACCAAATCCGGCTTCGAAACACGAGGATCAATATATATTTCATTAGCCCAATAGAGCACGCGGACTTCTACATATAATCAACACCTCACCCCACCAGGGTTCGAACCCACGATCTTCTAATTGTGACCGGGGAACGCTACCTCTGGGCCACCAGGACACTAAAAGCAGTCCTAGACTGCTATATTTCACACAAAGCCTGGTTCAACGAGCTTATGGCGCTGTGAACCACTATAGGGGACCACCCGTGCTGCTTAGGTGATCAGAGCAACGTTTTACCAAATGCGGCTGCGAAACACGAGGATCCATATATATTTCATTAGCCCAATAAAGCACGCGGACTTCTCCATATAATCAACACCTCACGCCACCAGGATTCAAACCCACGATCTTATAATTGTGACCGGGATATGCTACCTCTGGGCCACCAGGACAATAAAAGCAGTCCTAGACTCTACTATATTTCATACAAAGCCTATTCAACGACCTTATGGCGCCATGAACCTCTAATGGGGACCACCCGTGCCGCTTAGGTGATCAGAGCAACGTTTTACCAGATCCGGCTTGGAAACACGAGGATCCAAATATATTTTATTAGCCCAATAAAGCACTCGGACTTCTACATATAATCAACACCTCACCCCACCAGGATTCAAACCCACGATCTTATAATTGTGACCGGGGTATGGTATTTCTGGGCCACCAGGACAATAAGAGCAGTCCTAGACTCTACTATATTTCACACAAAGCCTGTTCAACGACCTTATGGCGCCATGAACCTCTAATGGGGACCACCCGTGCCGCTTAGGTGATCAGAGCAACGTTTTACCAAATCCGGCTTCGAAACACGAGGATCACTATATATTTCATTAGCCCAATAGAGCACGCGGACTTCTACATATAATCAACACCTCACCCCACCAGGGTTCGAACCCACGATCTTCTAATTGTGACCGGGGAACGCTACCTCTGGGCCACCAGGACACTAAAAGCAGTCCTAATCTGCTATATTTCACACAAAGCCTGGTTCAACGAGCTTATGGCGCTTTGAACCACCATAGGGGACCACCCGTGCTGCTTAAGTGATCAGAGCAACGTTAAACCAAATCCGGCATCGAAACACGAGGATCCATATATATTTCATTAGCCCAATAAAGCACGCGGACTTCTACATATAATCAACACCTCACCCCACCAGGATTCAAACCCATGATCTTATAATTGTGACCGGGGTATGCTATTTCTGGGCCACCAGGACAATAAGAGCAGTCCTAGACTCTACTATATTTCACACAAAGCCTGTTCAACGACCTTATGGCGCCATGAACCTCTAATGGGGACCACCCGTGCCGCTTAGGTGATCAGAGCAACGTTTTACCAAATCCGGCTTCGAAACACGAGGATCAATATATATTTCATAAGCCCAATAGAGCACGCGGACTTCTACATATAATCAACACCTCACCCCACCAGGATTTGAACCCACGATCTTATAATTGTGACCGGGGAACGCTACCTCTTGGCCACTAGGACAATAAAAGCAGTCCTAGACTCTGCTATATTTCACAAAAAGCCTGTTCAACGAGATTATGGCGCCGTGAACATCAAATGGGGACCACACGTGCCGCTTCGGGACCAGAGCAACGTTTTACCAAATCGGCTACGAAACACGAGGATCCAAATATATTTCTTTAGCCGAATAAAGCATGCGGACTTCTACATAAAATCAACACCTCACCCCACCAGGATTCAAACCCAAAATCTTATAATTGTGACCAGGGAATGCTACCTGTGGACCACCAGGACACTAAAAGCAGTCCTAGACTCTGTTATATTTCACGCAAAGCCTGTTCAACGAGCTTATGGGGCTGTGAACCTCTAATGGGGACCGCCCGTGCCGCTTAGGTGATAAGAGCAACGTTTTACCAAATCCGGCTTGGAAACACGAGGATCCATATATATTTCATTAGCCCAATAAAGCATGCGGACTTCTACATATAATCAACACCTCACCCCACCAGAATTCAAACCCACGATCTTATAATTGTGACCGGGTTATGCTACCTCTGGGCCACCAGGACAATAAAAGCAGTCCTAGATTCTGCTATATTTCACACAAAGCCTATTCAACGAGCTTATGGCTCTGTGAACCACTATAGGGGACCACCCGTGCTGCTTAGGTGATCAGAGCAACGTTTTACCAAATGCGGCTTCAAAACACGAGGATCCATTTATATTTCATTAGCCCAATAAAGCACGCGGACTTCTTCATATATTCAACACCTCACCCCACCAGGGTTCGAACCCACGATCTTCTAATTGTGACCGGGGAACGCTACCTCTGGGCCACCAGGACACTAAAAGCAGTCCTAGACTCTGCTATATTTCACAGAAAGCCTGTTCAATGAGCTTATGGCGCTGTGAACCTCTAATGGGGACCACCCGTGCCGCTTAGGTGATCAGAGCAACGTTTTACCAAGTCCGGCTTGGAAACACGAGGATCCATATATATTTTATTAGCCCAATAAAGCACTCGGACTTCTACATGTAATCAACACCTCACCCCACCAGGATTCAAACCCACGATCTTATAATTGTGTCCGGGGTATGCTATTTCTGGGCCACCAGGAGAACATACGCAGTCCCAGACTCACTATATTTCACACAATGCCCGACTCAACGACCTTATGGCGCCATGAACTCTAATGGGGACCACCCGTACGCTTAGGTGATCAGAGCAACGTTTTAATGCAAATCCGGCTTCGTTTCACGCAGGATCCATATATTCTATTAGCCCAACAAAGCACGCCGGACTTCTACATATAATCAATACCTCACCCCACCAGGATTTGAACTCACGATCTTATAATTGTGACCGGGGAACGCTACCTCTGGGCCACCAGGACAATAAAAACAGTCCTAGATTCTGCTATTTTTCACACAAAGCCTGTTCAACGAGCTTATGGCGCTGTGAACCACTACAGGGGACCACCCGTGCTGCTTAGGTGATCAGAGCAACGTTTTACCAAATGCGGCTTCGAAACATGAGTATCCATATATATTTCATTAGCTCAATAAAGCACGCGGACTTCTACATATAATCAACACCTAACCCCACCAGGATTTGAACCCATGATCATATAATTGTGACCGGGGAACGCTACCTCTGGGCCACCAGGACAATAAAAGCAGTCCTAGATTCTGCTATATTTCACACAAAGCCTGGTTCAACGAGCTTATGGCGCTGGGAACCACTATAGGGGACCACCCGTGCTGCTTAAGTGATCAGAGCAACGTTAAACCAAATCCGGCATCGAAACACGAGGATCCATATATATTTCATTAGCCCAATAAAGCCCGCGGACTTCTACATATAATCAACACCTCACCCCACCAGGATTTGAACCCACGATCTTATAATTGTGACCGGGGAACGCTACCTCTGGGCCACTAGGACAATAAAAGCAGTCCTAGACTCTGCTATATTTCACACAATGCCTGTTCAACGAGATTATGGCGCCGTGAACCACTATAGGGGACCACCCGTGCCGTTTACGTGAACAGAGCACCGTTTTACCAAATCTGGCTTGGAAACTCGAGGATCCATATATATTTCATTAGCCCAATAAGGCACGCGGACTTCTAAATAAAATCAACACCTCACCCCACCAGGATTCAAACCGAAAATCTTATAATTGTGACCAGGGAATGCTACCTGTGGACCACCAGGACACTAAAAGCAGTCCTAGACTCTGGTATATTTCACACAAAGCCTGTTCAACGAGCTTATTGCGCCGTGAACCACTATCGGGGACCACCCGTGCCCCTTAGGTGATCAGAGCAACGTTTTACCAAATGAGGCTTCAAACACAAGGATCCATATATATTTCATAAGCGCAATAAAGCACGCCATATATAATCAACACTCACCCCACCAGGATTTGAACCCACGATCTTATAATTGTGACCGAACGCTACTCTGGGCAACCAGGACAATAAAAGCAGTCCTAGACTCCTAATATATTTCATACAAAGCCTGTTCAACGACCTTATGGCGCTATGAACCTCTATTAGGACCACCCGTGCCGCTTAGGTGATCAGAGCAACGTTTTACCAAATGCGGCTTCGAAACACTAGGATCCATATATATTTCATTAGCCCAATAAAGCACGCGGACTTCTACATATAATCAACACCTCACCCCACCAGGATTTGAACCCACGATCTTATAATTGTGACCGGGGAACGCTACGTCTGGGCCACCAGGACAATAAAGGCAGTCCTACACTCTACTATATTTCACACAAAGCCTGTTCAACGACCTTATGGCGCCATGAACCTCTAATGGGGACCACCCGTGCCGCTTAAGTGATCAGAGCAACGTTTTACCAAATCCGGCTTCGAAACACGAGGATCCATATATATTTCATTAGCCCAATAAAGCACGCGGACTTCTACATATAATCAACACCTCACCCCACCAGGATTCGAACCCACGATCTACTAATTGTGACCGGGGAACGCTACCTCTGGGCCACCAGGACAATAAAAGCAGACCTAGACTCTGCTATATTTCACACAAAGCCTGTTCAACGAGCTCATGACGCTGTGAACCTCTAATGGGGACCATCTGTGCCGCTTAGGTGATCAGAGCAACGTTTTACCAAATCCGGCTTGGAAACATGAGGATCCATATATATTTCATTAGCCCAATAAAGCACGCGGACTTCTACATATAATCAACACCGCACCCCACCAGGATTCGAACCCACGATCTTCTAATTGTGACCGGGGAACGCAACCTCTGGGCCACCAGGACAATAAAAGCAGTCCTAGACTCTGCTATATTTCACACAAAGCCTGTTCAACGAGCTTATGATGCTGTGAACCTCTAATGGGGATCATCTGTGCCGCTTAGGTGATCAGAGCAACGTTTTACCAAATCCGGCTTCGAAACACGAGGTTCCATATATATTTCATGAGCCCAATAAAGCATGCGGACTTCGACATATAATCAACACCTCACCCCACAAGGATTCGAACCCACGATCTTATAATTGTGACCGAGGAACGCTACCTATGGGCCACCAGGACACTATAAGCAGTCCTAGACTCTGTTATATTTCACACAAAGCCTGTCCAATTAGCTTATGGCACCGTGAACCACTATAGGGGACCACCCGTGCTGCTTAGGTGATAAGAACAACGTTTTACCAAATCCGGCTTGGAAACGCCAGGATCCATATATATTTCATTAGCCCAATAAAGCACGCTGACTTCTACATATAATCAACACCTCACCCCACCAGGATTTGAACCCACGATCTTATAA